>NW_023652485.1:0-5253 GCF_015228065.2 Penaeus monodon
AAACCTGCCATAGTGAGTGTTGCAGCCTAAAGGCCAAGTGATGGAAAAAAAAACTCCCCTGAGTACACCTATTGGGGGGGTTTTTTTATTCATTCCCGCAATTTTTTGGCCATTATTCCCCACTGATATATGAGTGTGGAATGAAATGTCCCCCCGTGAGCGGTGACTGAAGAAGCAACCGACTCTATGGAAAGACGCTATTTCCATGTAATGCTCACGTAAGCCCTAATGCCTGGATTTTGGTGATATGAACTGGCCGTGATGCAAAACAGGATCCAATGGGGTTGTTTTTATTATTCTAAAATCACTTTCTACATATGCATACAATAATTACAATCCATCATCACTACAATGATAAAAACATTAATAACATTGAACAAAAAAGGCCACAATAAGAAACAGTCATAATAAATACCAACAATAACATCACTAACAAACCTAATACCCATTATCCATGTGAATAACCAACTTTTCCAACCCCCATCTCAGCAGGGCCCCGAAACAGAAAAGATTTGCCCACACATAACCTTAGCTTGAAGTTCTTTCCCCACACTAGCTCTCAGGTTTAATTCTTCCAATTCTTCCCATCTCGAATGCCCTGTTAGCCCTCTATGGGTTTCCCTCGTTCTTTGAGTTTTTTTTTCCTTAGTTTCCCCCCCACCTCCTTTCTTCATTTTCTTTGATGTACTCTCCCATCTGTTGTTTGTGCTCTGAACTCTGCCAATTGGTTAAAGAGAATGAAACATCTTTTGTCTCTTCTAGTGGTAATTCACTCTAAGGAATAAACCAGTAAAATCTCACCAATTTTCTTATTAAAAAAATCTTAAACAATGTCCACATTTCATTAAAAAAAAAAGGAGAAAAAAAAAAGAGGCAAAGGGATTCCTCCTTATTTAACCATATCTAGGAAAAATAAAACCCCTACAGAGCTATATACCTCAACTTTGGGGGTACAAAGGACTAAACCTCCCCCTTCATAGTAAGCTTAAAATAGTTAACCAGTAAACAACCTTTTCCCCCACCACCACACTATATGAAATCTTTTATATTTTAATGCTGATCTAAAACAGCATTAGAGCAGGGGGGGAAAAAAAACAAAAAAAACTTGCATTAATTTATCTAATTAATTTAAAAAAAGGAAAAAAGTTTTAAATTTTTAACATTCCCCCCTTCCACAAAAAACACTTTTTATTCAATTAATCGTATAAAAAAATATACTATACACACTAACATAACATGTAATGATCTGTAAAAACATCATAACAATCACTTTTCACTAAATCAAGACAATGTCCATATCACGCAAGGCTGTTCGACATACCATTTTCATTATTATTATTTTTTTTTTTTAATATATAAAATCATAATCACTGGAAGCATTAATGACAACATCACTGCCCCTAATATCAGGTTCATCCAGCATGTTTTTTACAAACATTGCAAAACGTTGAAACATCAGACGTGGAAATATAAACATGAAACATTCAAACTTGGGCAGAACTGGCATTATCAAAATGTTATGGCAAGTAAAAATACAAAAATATCAAGCACTCAAAAAAACACTATATCAAAAATCTTTTATACATTATGACCAATCAAAAAATTAAATCTAGTAAACACCACCAGTTTTTAGATTAGTGAGTGATCAAAAACTGGAAAGGAATTTTTACATATCAAAAAAATATAAAAACATTCCACCACTAAACTAATAAAAAAGGATTTTTCTCAGCCAAATTTCAGATGTTTTTTTAGTCTTAGCATATATGAAGAAACAGCAAGAGAAAAAAAAGAATAAATAAAATAAAATAAATATTCCTAGCATTTTTCTAACAAATCAAAATGGTTATAAAAATTAATGACATCAAATAAAACAATACCTTTTGTAGCTCTGAAGCCCCAAAAACATCTTCACTAGATCACATAGGACCTATTCACCATTCTAGGCAATCATTGGAAACAGGCAACTTAAAAAAAATACCTGACTAATTTGGAAAAAATTCAAAGCACGACGTATAATAGCGCGGAAAAACATAAAACATAAATTTTGCTACCCGATAAGGTCAACCTAATTTCATTCACATAAAATAAATGAATGATTCTCAACAGGCCCAAGAATCAAGAGCAAGAGAAATAAAATCAGGAGAGAGAAAGAGCTTTCTATCTACCAAATCATTGGGCAGCAGAAAACTAACAAACGACCAACTTACTGCTTTCAGGCGTTCCCAATTTCTGTAAGGAAAAAAAACCCAGTTGGGTGCAAATACAGTTGGTGTTCCAGTTTTAAACAAAACACAAAATTCAATGAAGATTGTAACAAGTGCATAAAGGTAAAAAAAGAAAAAAAGAAAAAAAAATACTGTTTTCAGCGTACTAAAACTGAAGAATTTCTGATATCCTGCAGAATAAAGTAAACTGAGGTAAATGGCAATCAACCTGCCTTGCACTTTTTTCTTACTGATGCAGACTAACACATTCTCTCCACACAAAGACTTCAAGTGTTTTTTGAAAGTAAACAAGTCATAGTTTTTCTTTACTCCTTCTTTATGGCTAAGCCAATTGAAAAAATTAAAATCTGATATTTACAGCACAATTAAAACACTAATTTCCATCAAAAATAATAAATCTGAGTCTAATAACCATGGTGAAAAAAAGGGTCTCACAAGGTTTTATTTCTATAAATAATAGCTCTATTCTTCAGGTTATTTCCCAATTTCAACTAAAAAAAAAGAGAAAAAAGAAAAAGAACATTACCAAACAGAAAAATGCAATATTTTTCTCTAAAGCTTTTTTTTTTTTTACATAATCACGTGTATTATGTTCAACCTTTTCACCTTAAAAAAAACCATGCGTTTTTTTTAAGGACATGCTTATAAGTAAAAACAAAGAAAGAAAAAACTAAAAACACATATAAAATGAAAACCTATTTCTCCAAATTCCTACAGAAGGAAAAAGATACTGAATAATAGGAGAAAGAGTGGATTCAAAGAAAAAAAAATGTTGCCATCCATTGGGCACAGACAGACAGATATACAAAATGCACATTACATATGCGCACTTGCACACAAGCCACATACGCATGCAATACACCCACACCCACACCCCAAAAACAACACACACCAACGCCACGCCAACACACATGCACAGACATGCATTCCACACGCACACATGTTACGCATCACATGCACTCCCAACAAACCACACACAACACACACCCCACACGCACACGCCCCAAACGCCCACCACGCACACGCAACGCACACGCACCACGCAACACGGGCCACACGCACACCAACAACACACACCCCAACACACCACACACACACCACACACCACACCCACAAACCACCACACACACAACCACAACACTCTCACCTCTCCAACTTCATCCTTCTCGTCTCTCTCTCCTCTCTCCTCTCCCTTCTCTCTCTCTCTTTTCTCTCCTCATCCTTCACACTGGTCTTTCCCTCCTACTCCACCTCACTCAACGTTCTCTCACCGACCTCACACCCCTCACCCTCACACTCACACTCACACTCACACACAACTCACCCTCCACACCACCAATACTCCCCACACATAAAGAAAAGGAAAAAGAAAAAAAGAAAAAAAAGAAAAGAGAAAAAAAGAAAGAGGAAGAGAAAAAGAAGAAGGAAAGAAGAAAGAAGAAAGGGGAAGAGAAAGAAGATAAGGGGGAAGAGAAAAGGAGAAGAAAAAGAAAAGGAAAAAAAGAAGAAGAAAAAAAGAAAAAAAAGGAAAAAGAAAAAAAGAAAAAGAAAGAAAAAGGGAAAAAAAAGATCTGAAAAAATAGACCAACAAAACCACCAAAAATGAAAAAGAAAGGAAAAAAACCCCAAGAAAACCCCAAACAATACCCCTTCTCTACCCACAAACCCTCAAAAAAATCCCACCTCCAACCCTTGCCCAGACGAACCCTCACCTCCAAAGATCGGCCTTGGTGATGGACTCCCCCCCCTCCAGACGGAAGGCCAGGTCCATCCACCTCCCTCTGCTTGTCCTCCAGTTTTTGGTTGGAGAAATGTCTTTCCCCGCTCCTTCTCCAGTAGGCGCAACTCGTTCACCCAGGTCGTGCAGGGCGCTCCCTCCGACTCCACTTGTAGCTTTCGATGAATGAGAAAAAAGAGAAAAAATGACGATTAAGCAAACATAAGAGTGGAGTTTCATGGAAGGCACGGTTTTATATCTGATACAATGAAAAGTAAAATTTGCAAAATAAAATAACAAAACCTAAAGGGGTTACTATCCCTGGTATTTGACAACAGAACACTGGCAGAAGACAGTAAAAAAAAACAATAAGAAAAAAAAAGCTCACCTGATCAAGTTGCATTCGCATGTCCTGAGCTGGCCCTGGTAGCCTCATCTGCCTGAGCAGCCAATCCGTTGCTACCTCTGCCCCTTCCTTCCAGATCACGCTCTTCTCATCAGCTGATCAACATGTTGGGGTTTTTTTTTGACCGGCGAAGCGCTTCCTGTTAATTGGCATTAATGGAGTAAAATAATTTCCATTTCTAAATTTTCTTTTTTTCTTTTTTTTTGTAGTTTTTTCTTTCATATATAGAAAGGAAATAAAAAAATTTAAATAACTGAGGTATGGAAATTATTGTCCCTTGGCCATGTACTTACTCCAGGAGATTGTTTCTTTTTTCAATACTTTTCAGTCCTCAAGATATTCATTTTAGGAAAAAAGTATTTGTGTAATTATAGTCCAAATAAAAAGCATATTTTTACAAGAGTTTCCCCCCAAGATGTTTTTCTGTTTTACCAGCATAATAGCTACTGTAATCATTATATCTTCACTAATCTTTTCCAGTCCCTCGAAATTAGTGAGAAAAAAAAATATAACAATAAAAAATTTCTAAAAAATTAATAATAAAAAAAACATTAAACAACTGATCATTGGGATATCTGCATAAAAAACTATTATATTATACACCATTGTTACTTTCTTGAATACACAAGAAAAAAAAAAAAATATCATCACTGCTAGCTGCATTCTCCAAACTTGACTGACATAAACTACCAGACACGTTCACATTACTAACTACAAAATGAATAGGAAAAAAAAGATGGTACTCTTACCTTTAATTGTAGACAAGTTCTCTCTAGGATAAGCTGTATCAACCACAAACAAGGGATAATACTATACACATCCCGTTTTTTTGTCATATTCAGTACATTTGGCATGCTATCTTTGTACATGACCTACTAGCATAGCTGATTAGAGTTGCATAGGGC
>NW_023652486.1:0-5253 GCF_015228065.2 Penaeus monodon
TATTTTATTAAAATATATATATAAATTTTTAAAAATATATATATATTATATATTATATATATATATATATATTGTCAAAGAAGAGAGGAGATACATTATTATATATTTATATATATATATTTTATATAATTATATATATATTAATATATATATATAATAATGTATAATATATATAAATAATACATATATATATAATTTTAATATATTAATATGTATATATTACATACAATAGTATATGTATATATATATAATATATATATATATATATATTTTTATATATAATTAATGCAAAGATGACACATAGATAGAAAAAATAGATAAATAGAGAGAGAGAAGGGAGATGATATGTATAATGTATTATTATAATTATATATATTATATATATTATTATTATATATATAATATATATATATTATAATATATATATATAATATATATATATATATATAATTTTAGATTATATATATATATATATATATTATATATATATAATAATCATATTAAATTATATATATATCATTATATATATATTATATATATTATTATATTATTTTATATTTATATTATTTATAAAATTTAAACTTATATATATTAAATATATTAATTATCATATATATCATTCATCCTCTCTCTCTCTCTCTCTATTTTCTATCTATCTTTCTTCTATGTGTCTATCTTTGCATATAAAAATATTTTATATATATATTTTTAAATATATTTAATATTATATACATATACATAATGTTGTAATTATACATTTTATAATTTTTAAAATATATATTATAATGTTAATTTTTATTATATATACTTATATAATATTTTTCTATAATATATTTTTTAATATAATTCTATAAATTTTTTTTATAAATAATATATTTTAAAAAATATAATAAAAAAAAAAAAATATATATTATAATATAATATATTTATATATTTTAAATATAATTTTTTTTATAAATATATTATATATAATAATTATTATATATATATTATATTTTTTTATATTTATAAATTAAAATATTTTTAAAAATATATATATTTTAAATATAATATAATTTTAAAATATTTTATATTAATGTTCTCTCCCCTCTCTTTGACATAATATATATATATATTTTATATTATATATATATATATATATATATATATATATTATATATATATATTATATATATATATATATATATATATAAGCATATATATGCATGCACAATATACAGCTGTTCCATCACCGATGCGGTGATTGACGAAATACATGTTGACATCATGTAGTTTGACCTTTTCTTTTTATATTAGGTTAATGGACCCATGATCCTTCCCCACGGAGGAGTTTTTAGGTAGTCATTATTAGTGTTCTCAACCCTCCATCATGCCTACAAGACAGACAGACAGACAGACAGACAGACAGACAGACAGACAGACAGACAGACACACACACACACAGTCACAAATATAGATATACACACTGCTGTCATCATGGATTACAAGACATTATCGTTGATATTGCTGTATCATCTTACGCCTACCTGTGCATTTTTATACGTATAGGGTGCAATAAATACTTAGGTGGTGTTGCATAAAATAATGGCAGGATATCTATGATAATGGCATATAACCAATGATAATGATAATTTCTTTCTGTAGATAAATATAATACATCCATACCTAAACAATGATAGAGCCAAGAGACTAAACAAATAGCATGGTTATATCGCCATTGTATATTTTTTTCAGTATATTTTATATTTTAGTGTATTTTTACATTCCTTCTCTCTCTGTCTCTCTTCTTATCTTTATTCATTACTATATGTCTCTTTCTCTTGTTCTCTCTCTCTCTTATACTGAAACATGTAACGCGCCCGTGCAACTCCGCAGCTCGCTCCGGCTTCCTGGTCTATAAGTCGGTGCCGTACGGGAGCGTCGCGGAGGTTATGCCGTACCTGTCGCGGCGCGCCAACGAGAATCGCGCCGTGTTGAAGGGCGCGCGCAGAGAACGGCAGCTCCTCACCCAGGAATTGCTTTCCAGAGTCATCCCGAGTCGCTCGGCCCCGCCTCTTCTGTGACACCTGCAGGCGGTCATCTCCGCTGTTCATTACATTCTTCTGCCATCAGCTTCGGGCTAGTTTATGTTCCAGCACTTTCCTAGATTTTATTTGCGTTGCGAGTTCGGTTGGGTTGGCACTTGGCAAGGGTTCGACCGGCGGAAAACTATATCTGCTCTGTTTTAGGGACAAAAAATTCTCGTCTGTGACATTTTGGAATCACTGAGAAGCAGCATCGCTTAATACATTTTGCACCTGGATAACTGTTTTTCTTTTGTCACTTATTCCTTCTTGATTCTTATCGCCTTGATTGGCTGCCTTATGCTCGGTCATCTTCTGAAGATGGACGACCGCTCGCTCATTCGGAAATTGATAAAACGAAACAAAAATAGTCCAAGAGAAATTTTATTGATAAAAAACAATGATTGATTTCATGTCTAAACAGCTGAATTTATCTACATTTATAAAAGCGGAAAGGTGATGTACATATATACAAGTAGTCAAAAGTCTACTTACGGTCAAAATAGTCATAAAACAAAGAGGCTGAGGAAAGGATACAGCAACAACAAACAAACAAGGCTCCACAAAACGTAGCGGCAGAAGTAGTGTGAAACAAACCGCACATACACTGGAGAAGGAAAGCGAACATATAAGCAGCGAAGGACAAACATCATATTCTCGACTGTCTAATCTGTTTATGGGCTTCCAGACACTGAAACATACAGAGTAATGTTGGTTGCACATCCTAAAGGCGGTATAAAATAATTCAATCTCTCTGTTTTCTCTGAGGGACATAGACGACATAAAATTATTAAAATGATACAGCATTAAGATAAACATGAGTGTACTATGTTGCTTTATAAGATCAGACATAGTTACACAGTACATTCATGAGCTACAGTACCGCACATGCCACTTCAACAAATAATCAACATAACAGGTAACGTATGTAACCTCATCAGATCAAAAGTTCCGAAACAATTAGCGAAACTCTTGATGCCGATAACCACTTACATTATAAAGTCTAAATGTTTTCATTATACGGAGCATCGTACAGAATTATATAAAGTTCGTAGCAATGTATTTATTGGTCAGTTGGGTTCAAGTACAAAATTATAGAATACCTTCCTCTCGAAATTATGAAGCCATATTTTTTATAGGAATAAAATCATATCAAACGGAGTGTTTCTAATTATTTTTCATCTGCCAGAAAGAGGTATAGAGGTATAGTAGACTATTAAAAAAATGCAAAGTAATTTGCTTGACTAATGCCGCTTACACACGGCCAAGCACTGCCTGGCGGAAAAGGGGGCTTTGCCCATCATCGAGCATCTTTAGCGGGCAGACACCGAATAACCGTGCCGACATTGAGCGAAATCACCATTTATAACCGTACCGGCACCCAACCACTTGCAACGTGGACAATCTACTTCAAATTTAATGCGCATAGAGAACTGGGCTCCCCCCCCACACACAAACGTCACGAGTATTGCCGCAACTTTGTCCAAAGTAAGTCTTCGGGCAGGCTCGACCGTGTGGCGCGGCCTAACGATAAAGTAGAGGACTGAATTGAGACTTCGATGTTAAAAAACCGAGATTCTTTTGTTCCCGTCCCCTACTATTGCATAAACCATATGGTGAACTAGAAGTTTTTCTCTTGGTACTCCCACCGCCCTGCCTCGAACTTTCTGATAAACCACACAGATATCCTGAACCAGAGAGCATACTACAACTGATGGCACTTTTCATGGCTTTTTTGTTTGGCATTCTAAATATGATTGTTTAAAGTCCGTACTACTATATGTTATCTCAAGACGTGTCAAGGTCATTGTTTTGCTTTATAGCTATTGTGAAAAAAGGAAACTTTTTAAAACTTTTTTTCATTTTTAAAAATTAATTTTAAAAAACAACAATTTAAAAATATTTTGTATTGGAAAAATAAAGAGATAAAATCTTAAATTCCCCAAATGATGTTTAATCGGAGATAATTTAAATTTTCAAATCAAAAAGGCCGGGTAAAGAATTTAAAATGAAGGCGAAAGGATAGCTCCCTTCTTCCCAGGGTTTTTTCACAACCAAAAAAAGCTGGGAGAGGGAACACAGGCGACAAACCCGAGTTCCCATTATTCGGGTGGTCGACGGCTCACGGGAGACCCGACTTCTCGTCGTGGGGGCCCCCTTGGGGGAGGTCCTCTTGTACCCGATTTGTCCTTGAGCTTGTGGATGATGTGGAGCGAGAAACACGCACATCACTGGAGGCCCCGAGAACCGCCCGGGGAAACCCAACAGCTTTTTATGTCAGCCCAAAATTTTTAGTGGGGGGCCCCCATCCGTCTGTGGGAATGCATTAAAAAAGTCCCCTTCACAGAAAGGCATTATTTCATTACATCGCTGCCAGTTCCTTTGTTTTTTCTATGCATTATGAAATTATGAATGTCCTATACAAAAAATCTTGAATCCTTAGTTTAAGTGTATTAAAACTTGAAGAAACAACGAAGTTGAAAAAAAAATGGTCACCTGCTTAACTGCTGGCATTGGGGGAAGGCATCGACATCCGTCCCGATGCACCATCTAACATAAATTCTGAGAGGGGAGTTAGTGTAGGCAAACCCTTGGGGCCCTAAAATCCGCGCAGTTTTAACTGAAAAAATAAAATTTCACTTTTAAAAAATCGCAGGATAAAAAAAATCTCTAATCAAAATCTGCTTCACATTAACCTTGTATTCAGTAAACACATGCAATGTTTTCAAAATAATTCTTTAAAATTATTACTGTATGCTTTGTTTCAGGTTATATATCACTTTTACATGATGATTCTTAGTGAAAATCTTCTTTTAAATTAAAACTATTTTTTTACTAGTAATCTACCGAACAGGTTAGAGACTTTTCGAATAAATCCTTTAAAAATAAGAACACTTCTTTATTCTGGACAATGTTCGTGTCCCTGGTTTTACCCCACCCACCCTTCGGAGTACCCTTTCCAGCTGTAAATCAAAAATCAGTCTTAATCAAATATTGCTTCTGAAAGAGCTTTATCCAAACTCCTTACAAAAAAGGGGGTGTAATATGTATCCCTTCTTTTAAACACGCTTTCTAATATTTTTCTCCTGTTCTTTCCCCTATGGCTCGTGCACGTCTTCCGAAAAACTTGCCTTGGTGCGGGATGCTGAGCGCGATGAGGCCCCCGATCTCCGTGGGTGGGCCCGGCGAG
>NW_023652487.1:0-5253 GCF_015228065.2 Penaeus monodon
TTTTTTTAATATTAATATTATATTTCTTATAAAATGTGTGTGTTTGTAAATATTATGTATAATATTATATTTGTTTATATGTATAATATGTTTCCCTTTATATATAATATATTATTTATAATATATATATCTTATTAATAGTTTATTTAAAAAAAATATATGTAATTATTTTCTTATTCCACTTCTATATCCTAATATATATACATTTGTTCTATATTTATAAAATTCCATAATTCATTAAAATAATTTTAATACATATTACATATATACACTTATTACATATATATAATATATATTTATATATATATAATTAATATATATATATGCTATATATGTTATACAAATATATACACACACCACCACAAAACCACACCCCACCACACCCCCATATTTTATTATATATAATATAATATATTATATATAATATATATATATTTATATTTTATATTATTTTGTATATATATATATTATTTATATAAAATTATTATATAAAATATTTTTTATTTTGAAAGTACCACTATACATTGTATATTAAAATTATATATATTTAAATTTATATATATATAAAATAGATAGATAATAGATAATGATAGAATAACCCCCACAAAACACACACACACACACCCCCCAAACACACCACACACACACACACACACACATATAATTATAATATTATATTTATATAAAATTATATAATATTATAATAAAATATATATACTTATATTATTATATTAATATATATATATATATATAATTATATCAAAATAAATACATATATTTAATATACTATACTATTATACTAAACCGTATTCATATTGAAAAATGTAAAAAGGTAAAATGAGAAGAATACTTCAATACAAGATGTATTTGACCGTTTCAAAATGCGTTTTCGAAATACATGTTACTGTTTTCTAAAGGAAACGCATTCAAAACCGTCAAATACTCTCTTGTATTAGGAAATTTCTTTCTCATATATATATATACCATATATACATAAAATTAACATAAATAAAAATTATATACATAATATATCATAAAAAAATATATACATTGAAATTAATACATTGTAACATTTTACTATAAATATACATATTTCCTATATATACATATCAATTTTATACATATTATTCATATATACATATAAACTTATCATATTAAAATTATATTACATTTTTTAAATTTTTTCCCCCATAATATATATACTATATATGTAATAATATCTTCTTTTTTAAAACGTGGGTTCCTGTCTGAGCCGCCGTGTAAAAGCTGTACTTATTGTATTTTTTCATGTTGTGATTCTTGGGTGAGTACAGGGTGGGTCCCCATTTTCCTTTCCACGGAGAGTCCGGTTGTTACCTCTTGGTAATCATTCTTCTCTTTTCATCCGGGCTTTGGCCCCAGCACTGACTTGGGCTGGCTTGCCCCCCGTGGTGGTAGGCAAAGAGGTGAAGTTGTATATATTATGTCAATATATTTAACATATAATATATATAATATAATATACTAATAATTATATATTAGTTTTTATTTTACATATTTATACCTTCACCTCGATTTCCTACCTGCCCTGGGTGGCAAGCCACCCAAATCTGCTGGTCCAAAGCCCGGGTGAAATAGAGAAAATGATTACCTAAAAGGTAACACCGGCACTCTCCGTGGAAAGGAACTGGGACCCTACCATGTACTCACTCCAAAAGCATCACAACATGAAAACTACAAATTTGTATCATGCTTTTACCACGGCGGCTCAGACATGACCTATCGTTAAAAAAAGAAGATATTTATGTACATATTATGTATATATATGTATGTATATATATGTATATATTGTAAAATATATTTTATATATATGTATATATGTATTATAGTATATATATAATATATTGTATTATATGTATAATGTATATATAGGAATATATATGTATATTTATATGTATAATGTATACATGTAATATAACTATGTATATATTTTCTATGTATATTATATGTTTATTGTAATATATGTTTTTTATGTATAGTTATAAAATATTAAATGAATTCTTCATAAAAACAAGGATGTATTTGACCGGGTTTTGAAAGCGTCTTCGTCGAAATACATTATATGATTTCTGACGAAAAAGCATTCGAACCGGGCCCAAAAACATCTCTTGTATTGGAAATTTCATTCTCATTTTACCTTTTTCTACATTTGTCAAAATTTAATCGGGTTCATGTATATAATTTTTATGTATATGTTAATATATTGTATAATTGTAGTTAATTTTGTATATATATATAATATAATTATATGATTATATATTATTTATATTATATTAATTTTATAATATAAAATTTTTAATTATATATATTATATATATATATATGTTGTGGTGTGTGTGTGTGTTGTGTGTGTGTGTGTGTGTGTTTGTGTATTTGTGTGTGTTCTATCTATCTTCTATCTATCTATCTATCTATATTATATATATTATATAAATTTTATTATATATTATTAATATCGATAGTGTTCTACATATATAATTTATAATTATATATCTATTAAATATTATATATAACAAATATATATTTAATTAAATTTTGATATTATAATATTATTAATAAATATTATTTATAATATATTTAGGGGTGGTGTGGTTGTTGTGTGTGTGTGTTGTGGTGTGTTGTAATTTTATTTATATTCATTATCTTATATATATATATTTTAATATATTTATTATATGGGAAATTTTTTTTGAAATGTATCTTTTTATATAGGGTTTAATCTTTCTTTTATTTAAAATTTTTTTAAAAAATTGAACAAAATGTTTTCTATATGTTATAATATGGTTATATAATGTATATTATACCCATATATTTAAATTTTTTTTTAAAAATATAAATTATATATCTATATATATTCTATTTTAATATTATAATTATCTAATATATATCAATTATACTAAATCATATTATATTTACAAACCCCCCCATATTTTATATTATATAATATTTATATTATATATATATATACACACACACACACACACACAATATATATATTTAAACATAAACACAACACACACACACACACACACACCAATTATATATTATATAAATTAATAACTAAAACACACACCCACAAAACCCCCACACAAATAGATTTATATATATATATAATATATATATATATATATATTATATTAAAATATAAATTATTATATATTATATATATATTATATTATATTTATATATTATATATATATATATATCACCAATATGTGTATTTTGTATAAATGGTTTATATATGTATATTTGGTAAATTTTTATATTATATTATATATTATTCTTTATCATTATTTTTAAAATAGTGTAAAATTTTTTATATATTATATTTATATATATAAATATATTCTCTAAAATTATTATTTATGTGTTATGTTTGTTGTTGTGGGGTTTTGTGGGGGTGTGGGGTTTATGTATGTTTTTTTTTATATAATTTTTCCTATTTTAATTTTTTTCCTTTATACATTCATATATATATATTTAATTATCTTTTATTATATCTATTTTGTTCAAATATATTTTTTCGTCTACTCTTTAAAATATTTAATATGTTTAATTTTATTCTATGGGTTTTTATTTTATTTTTCATTTATATAAGTTTTATTTTATATTATTTTTTATTATGTTCTTTTGTGTATTTATGTTATGTATAGGGGTTTTGTATCTTACCTTACCTTTTGTATTATCTGTTGTTAGATTTTCATATTTAAAACCTTTTATCTTATATATATCATATACATATATATTTATATTTACATATATAACTTATGTCATATTATCCATTTTACTTTATATATACATTTTTAATTATATCCTTTTATCCCAATATATCATAAAAACTTTTATATAAATATTATAATATGGTTTTTTCTATTTTATTATTTTATTATATTTATAATTTTTTTTTATTTGTACTTTATTTAGGTTATAAATGTATTATATGATATAATTGTATATGTTTTATTTCCCTTTATAATGTTTTTATTGTTTTATTTCTGTATTTATTTTAAAATTTATTTAATTTTATTAATGTTATTTTTTTAACATTTGAAATTGTATTTATAATATATTATTTTGCATATATATAGTATATTTTATGTATATTATGTTTGTTATATCATGTATTTTTATATATTTTAAAATTTAAAATTTTGTTAAAATGCTTTTTTAAACTATGTATGTGTGGTTGGTGCTGAAAAGCGCGCCAATAAACTGTTGGTGATTGACTCCCGCAGGTGGCGCGACTCCGCGCGGTGTTGGGCTGCCGGGTGGCTGATGGCGGAGGTGCAAAAGGGGGAGGCGGGGCTGAGCGAGCCCCTGTCTACAACTGTGCTGTGGTGTGTGTTGAAGTGACCGCCCTTCCCCGACGGCCCCTTTTTGTCACTAAAACTGGGGGCTGCAATAACCGTGGTTGCTATCTGCTGTCTTTCATATCCCCCCCATCCCCTGAACCTGTCAGGCTGCTCACGAACCCCCAGGACAGGAGTCGCATCCTCACATTGTAATTTTTGCGTACACTTCGACTGGGGGAAACCCGTCCCGTGTGCGTGACCCCGCCATCTGGGCCCGAAAAAAAAAAAAGAAGGGGGGGGGTAAAAGGGGGGTTCGTCAATTCACATAATATATAATTTATATTATATAAATATTTTATATTATATATATAATTTTAAAAAAATTTATATATTAATTTAATTTTTATTTAAATAATTTTTTTATTTTAAAAAATATTTTATATTATTAATATATTTCAATATATATTTATTTATATTATTTTTATTATATATATATTATCTTTTTATTTTAATTTATTTTATATTATTATAATTAGAAAATTAATTCCTTATAAAAAAAATAGGTTTTAATAATTTTTTCTATATATAAAAATTTATATTTAAAAATTAAATTTAAAAATATTTATCATTTTTTATACTAAAACCAAACCCAATAAAAAATAATAAATTTAAAAAATTTATTCATTTTTTTAATATATATTAAAAAAAATATAAAAATAATAATTAAATTTTTATATATTTAATAAAAATTTTTATATATATTCATATATATAAATTTTTTATAATTTATTTATATAATTTATAAAATTTTTTAAAATTCTTATATATTTAAAATTTTTAAAAAAAAAAATATATTAAAATTTTTTATAAATTTGTATTTTATTATTAAATTTTTTTATATAATTTATATTAAATTATTTTT
>NW_023652489.1:0-7500 GCF_015228065.2 Penaeus monodon
CCTTTTTTTTTTTTCCCTTTTCCCCATTTCTTTTTATTTTCCCTTCCCCCATATAATTCCTCCTTTCTATTTTTCTATTCCCCCGTTGCCCTTATCATTTTAATTTTTCTTTCCTCTCTCCTTTTAATTTCTCCCTTTTCCCCCTTTTCCCTTAAGTTTTCGCCCTACCCCTACCCCCTACCTCTCCCCTAATCCCCTCCCGCCCTCGCCCCCTTGACAGTGTCTCCACACGGGGGAAGTGAACGGGCCCCTCCCTCCTTTTTTGGGCCCCAAAAACCCCCATCCGCGTTTGGGGGATGATAAGCTTACAGGTTCTGAATTTTTGGGAGAGATTTTGAGGGGGTTTGTCCCAGGTAGACCCCCAACATTTATGGATGCAAGTGTATCACAAAACCTTGCGGCCCCCACCAATCGTGAGGAATCCCCCCAAACCCCCCCAAAGGAAGCCCCCGCCCGGGGGGGGGTTGAGGCCCCAAAGATTGGGAGCCGGCCCAGAGGGTCCCCATAGGGGGTCACCATGGGGGCAGAAAAATGGTTTCCTGGGCCCCAAGGCCTTGAGGGGGGATGGTGTACCCACCCCTGGTATCATTTTGGACTGGGGAGAACTCCCCCACGTGTGTTTCCCTGCGGGACCCCGTATCCCAGGAGCAGGATCTGGAGGGAGGATCCCTGCACGCTGCGCCCTCACTAGCAACAATTTTTGGCCCTTTTTTTGGTTAGAGGGGCTTGAAAAGGGGCCCCGGTCAAGAAAATGGTGGTAAAAATGGTGGGGAAAGCAGGCACTTTTCGCGGTAGCGATGGGCCCCGCGACCCCCAACGTACTGTGATAAGGGCTTTAATTCCTCATACCCCTGGGTGGGGAGTTTTTAAACCCCAACTATATTTTCCCTCTTTGGCCTCCAGGGGGTGGGGGGGTGAGGAAATGAAGAATTCAATTTGTATGATTTCAAAAAATTTAAAAAGATTAGCTTCTCCTGCACCTGGCAATCCCTCGACATTCTTCTGGAAAATCACACGTGCATCTGGAACCTTTCATTTTCCAAAGGGCAAGAAGGGAAATGAAAGGGTTCCCCGGGCCCCCAAAACCCAGGAAAAAGGGAAAAGCCCTCCTAAAATCCACAAAGGAGATCTACCTGGAAATATGAAAGATTCATATGTAAGTCCCTGGTAGTGAAGCCTTTGATGGGATCAATCATGGATTTTAAATTTTTTGAGGTTATGGGAAAATATTTAAAAGTAGTCAACGGACCTCGATCCCCCCACAGCGAGATGGTAGCGATGTGAGGTTTCCACCAGACGAGAGTGCCCGTCTGGTGCAATATGTAACTTTCTGGGTTAAGTTTATGTTTCTCCAAAACCCAATCAGTGAAGGGAATTGTCTTTCCGAGACTGTGAGGTTTTCTGAGGAAAAAAATTTTTAGGGGGGAACAGAGAATTTTAATGTAGGGCCCAGTAAAACTTTTTAGAAAAAAGTGAGGTTTGGAACAGTCGACACAGCTTTTCTTCTAACTTTTAACCATTGTCCTTCAGAACGGTAATTTAGCATGGTCCCACCTAAAGGAAAGCCTAGTCCCCAACCTAGGGTGCTTCCATCCCAAAGGGTTTAGGGGAGGGGGGCCAACCTTTTGCCGTTTTAAAAAAAAATGGAAAACCAAGAGAGGGTTTAAAGTGTGGTACAACAGGTCATAAAGGAGATGACAATGTCCAGCCCAAATATGCGTTACCACTGCAAAAAAGTCATGAAGCTTTTAAAGAAGAAAAAGGAAAAATTTTAAAAAGGGAAGTATTGGTAATAAGGAGCAAGGAGAAATTTATTTTTCCCAGAGGCAAAGCGACGTGCCCGTAGTGTTGCACACCAGGGGGTCCTTTGTCGGTTTACCCCATCCTCCTTCCCCCCAAAACCCTTGCCTCCAAATGCTTTTTACAGCACAACATGCCACTTCTAAACCTCAGCCCCAAATTGTGACATGCCTCTGGGAGCGTCCCCCCAGAAAGGGTAGGGTGAGGGGCTAGAGGAGATCCCCCCTAAAGAAGGTTTGGAGCCTCGGGCAAGGCCCAGGGGCCCCAAGGTGACAGTAAGTCCCACCCATCCCCAGGAGCTCTGCGTAGGCAGAATGTCCTGAAGTAAAGGCTAGGACGCCTTTGCCCAGGCAAAGGGAATCGAACCGCCCCCAAAGATCCAGCTGCAAAAAAAATCCACAGGGGCTCCTGCAGACAGAATCCCCTGAAGCAAAGCTCGGGCCCGCCTTGCAGGCAAAGAAATTGAACCGTCCAAGGGAAACCTGTGGAAACTATTTCCCCACAGGTAAACAACTTAAAAGGTACCCCCGGGTTTGGAAAGGGAACCCAAAGGTGTGAGGAAAAAACCCTTGACACGGGTGTCCCAAAAACCCTTAGAAGAAATAATCAAAGAACGGATCCCCAAACCCAAGGGAAAAAGAAAGGGAAATTTCATGCAAAATGGGAAAACTGCAACTTTGATAGCTTCATGGAACCCAGTTTGGAGTTTACAAGGATAGGACCGGGAAAAATCGTCCCTTTTTCCTGAGGGGATTTAATTTCAACCCCCATTAGGGAAACTTTGAAAATGGCCCTCATGGAGGGTAGCTAATGGTACGTCATGATATCCCTCCAGGCCACCCCTGAGACAAACTGAGGTAAAGGCTGTGAAAATAGGTTGACCGCCCTTACACTTTTGACCATCTATTTTCCCCCACATAATCTCAAATAGATGTTTTGGAAGATGTATTTTGGGCAGTGCCACCCCATTTATCTGGGGTTTTCAAGGCGGATCAAGGGGGAGACATTTGTGCAACCCTCGAAAAGGGGCCTTTGGGTCTTGTTTTTTAAGAGCAGGCGTTAGAACAGTGACCCCCACACATTCCAAGTCAAACGGGAATTCTCCAAATAGACTATAATAGGTCACGATTTCACAGTGAACTTCACTGGCAGGCAGGAAGATTTCATAAAAGCGCCCCTTTTTCCAATAATTCGGAGGAGGGAATGGTATTCCAGTAAAGGAGTGCAGAGATGCGAAAAACATGAGACGAATTTTTTTTAGATCAATGCAGTTTGCAGGATCGGGAAATGATTCCGGGTTCAAGAGGTTAATCACTTCACATCACAAATTCCTTTGCGCAGAAGCATCCTTTCCCCAAAAAGTAGCGGACAGTCCCGTGACCCCCGTCCAGGGGGTCGATGAAGCCAACAAGCGTCAGAAGGAAAGGCATAAGGCAGTTGAAACGACGCCCAGCTTTGAACCTTGACGTTACAAAAAGCCCCGAGCCAAACCCCAGGCGCTGCTAAAGGAGGAGACGGACGTCGGGGAGACAGTTGTTCCTCGTTAACTCTGGGCCCCCCTTTAGCAGGGGTGGGGGACAAGGTGCGTAAGTTTGCGGAAAGAGCACACCAACAAAAACCGCTCGAAAAAGAGGGATAATACAAGAAAAAAAAGATTGTAATGACTAGTAAATAGGCAGATATCCCCTTTGGGAGCATTTTACACGCCGTTTTCTCCATCTTCGTGGAACAAAAAAACCCCCCCCGTTTTCAGTGGAATGCAGCAGAACTTCCATACAATTTCCCTTTTGCGCAAGGAGGGATTTGCTTTGAGTTTGCCGTAAGACGCCCCAGGAAGTGACGATTTTCCATATAAAATATATCCACTCCCGGAGAGTTCCCAGAAGTCCTTTTGGACTTGTAAAAGGTCTATGGGGGGGGGCAAGTCTCCACTGGAAAGAGGCTATAATATTCCTTTCCAAAATGGAAAAAGATATTCCCCAGGAAATTACAGAAAATTTCTTACCAGTGCTCTGCAAGCTGAGGAGAAAAGGGAAAAAACCAGGTTGCAGGCTGCTAGAAAAAAAAACGTGCTGACCCCTTTTCAAATGCTTTAAAAAAATTGAGTCGACACAGATGCATTTGAGGAGGGAAAACTGTAACGAATTCCTTCGCCGCGACGTCACATGTAGCAGTCTTTTTTGACTTAAAAAGGTTAGATACTATTTGAAGCATGGCATACCATGAAGCTTTTGACTTTGGGTTTAAGGGGAGCTTTCCCCACTATACAAGCCTTGCAAACGGGAAAATTTTAGAGTTCGGGGGGAAACAGTTTTTTAACCTGGAAGCCCAGTGGAAGGGGCCCACAAGGGAGTGTCTTAAGTGTGCCCCTTTTTGCCATTGCTATAAATAATTAAAAAGGGTTTGTTCCAAGTGCTGTTATGTAATCTGATGGGATGATTTACACATATGCTCAGGGGAAGTTTAAAAGGATGTGAAGGACGCATGCAGATGCAAAAAATCAGGTGTACGTGGGAACAATCAGGGTTAAATTTCTCAAAACAAGGGCCTGGCTGCCCTTTCCACAAACGAGGGGAAAGTTTCCCCTTCCCCCATTTTGGAGCAAAAACCCCCTGCAATTTGTCCCAAAAGGTGAATACTGGGGGGGTTAATTTGACTCAAGACTAATGGGGGCCTACATAAACAGTTAAAAGTGAAAGGGTACAAAAGCATTTGTATTTTTCGGGTTTTTTCCATTTTTCTTTGGGGCAACCCCACAACGTTTTACGGCTTTACCGAGAAAATTTTTCGTAGTAAGCTTTATTTGGATGTGAAACTTATCATCGCAAAACCCCATTTCCGGATGTTGGACCGGTTCATAATGAACTCTCAGAACTGTACTGGGGGGTTCAGGTTACCCGGGAGTCCTGTAGTGAGAGTGGAGAACCCCCTTTCTACCGGGGAAAAGAACCCGATTTATATACGGACACAAAGGGTTCGGGATTCCCCACACCAGATTGGTTTTTAACCCCTTTAGGATAGCTGATCCTATGGTAGGGAATGAGGAATTTGTAGAAGAAAATTTAATTTTAAATTTAAAGGTTTGGGTGTTGGGAAATTCCCCCAATTTCCCCTTTGGGCTAATCAACGAGCGGATTTTGGAGAATGGGAAAAAAGGGGGAGATCGAAGCAAAGTCAGAGAGAAAAATTTTTTCACACATTTTTAATCCAAACGGCCCCTAATACAGATGGTTTGAAACTGCAAAAGGTGTGGGCTTTGCGCGGAGCAGAAGGAAGATGCATTGGCACTTTTTTAGAAGCCTCATTTCACTGAAGTTTAAAGCCCTCCCTTTCAGCAGTTAAAAATGACTAGAGACTTAGAAACCCTTCTATTGTGATATATGGACTCTCGTGGCCTTTCAAGCAATAAAGCTAAACTCATACACCCGTAGTGGGAGGTTCAAGATTGGTTTCAGATGTCAACACGTAAAAAGATAACTCTGTGTGGGTGCCAGCGCAGGGTGTAGGGGAATGAGCGAGTTCAAAGGCAAGGCAGCGCCGTCAGCCTTTTGATGCTGTTTTTCCTCCCACACCCGCCGAAACCGCATCAGGAGTTGTCTTCGCGATAAAAGGAAGGAACAATGGAGGCATTTCAGAAAAAATGCGAGAGATTTGAGATGCCCTTTGGCAGTTGGGGGATAGCACCCTCCCAAAAAAAAAGGGAAGTTTCATTAACAAGGAAGAATCGGGGACACAAGAGACCCAGGGAGGAGGCTAAAAATCAGGCACTTGTGAGGGGCCAAAGGCCCCTTTAAAAACCCCACAGTAGTGGAAAGAGGCAAAACTCAGACCCCCAAAATATGTACGTTCCCCAATTTCATGAAGAATGTATTTGGGGGGGGATTGGGCAAAGGGCTATTAGTTTCCTTTGGGGGATAAATTTTTTAAAAAATTAATTTGCATAAGTTATGCAATAATTTTAAACAGATATAAATTCTTGATTTTAAGTTTTTTTATTATAAAAATCTTTTAAAATTTTTAAAATTTTAAAAATTTTTAAAATTTTTAAAAAGGTATTCGCCCCTAAGACCTTAGGTTTAGCGGGGAGATAATTTAAAAAATCAATCAATCAATCCTACCCCAAAAGGGGGTTTGGATTTTGATTTCCCAAACTAAAATATTGAAAATCGCAGGATATGGATATCCCGCGAATTCTTAAGGTGGGGGGAACCTATGGCCGGGGGTTTCATGCAGTCTGCTGCCATCGGCGTCTGGGCCATTCCCCCGACCGTCAAGGGGTTGGGCATTCTGGAAGGGGGAAAGGGATCGTTGGGGTGTAGCAACTACCCCGGCATTAAAAGGTTTTTCTGGATTACCTGGGAAGTCCACAAAAAGACCGAATATTAGCACTTTTAGTAATTTGGAAGCCGTGAGTTTGGTTGTAGAGCACAAGAAGTAGAATGACCCAAAAATTTGTCCATGAACCCCATTTGTATACTTCATTACTTGTTTTTATGCATAGTTACCCCTTAGTTAAAGCGGTAAAGTAGTTTGCCTTTTAATTTGCTAGAAGATGATAGTACAAATATTTTTCAGAAAAAAGAAATCGTTTTTATTTTTGATAAAATTTTGTTTTTTTTATACTCAAGATTGGGAAAAAGTGTAAAATATGATGTACCCTACAAAGATTAGTTTTTTTTTCCCCCCATACTTTCTCTTAAAAAAGGTATGCGTTTATTTTACTGTTTTTGTTAAATTTTAAAAATAATTTAGTTTTAAAAAAGAAACTGAAGTTTTTTTTGTTATGGAGAGATTTATTAAAAACCTGCAATTGCTGTATGGATTAAAAGAATTATTGCTTGTAATTATTTAATGAGTAGTTAAAGTTTTAAAATTTTTAGAAATTTCATGTAAACCTGACATTGTAACATAAACACTGAGTAAGAAAAAGGACGGGCCTTTTTAAAGCCCGAAGAATTTTGAATATCTTAAATACCAGAGGTAAGAGAGAGCATCCCGCTGTAAAATAAATAAAAAAAATTAGAAATATGCTACGCCCGGGTCTTTGTCTCTGGCGAAACATGGTTAACATGAAAAGGTGACCGGGGAGTGTTAACATGAAAGGACCGGGCAAACAGAGCAATGGCTGTGAGCGGAGGAGGGAGGAACACCAAAAGGGGACGCAGTTTGGGGGCTCTCCGTGAAGACCTCGTGGTGCCCTTGTGACTGAAAACTTTTTTTGCCCCGTTATAAGCTGCACGGCAGGTGAATGCTTTTCCCCCCGATTGTGCCAAGAAAAATGTACGGGAAATAACTTTTGAAAAAAAAAGGAAAGACTTTCATTTTTTGGGTTTTTTGGCCCTGCCCCTCCAGTGGCGTTCCCTTTTGGTGTTTTGGGGGGCTTTGGTGCTCGGTTTCCTTTGGGCGTTATGTTCACGACCTGGGAAGAAAGCCGTCTGCTAGCCTGCCTTTTGGGGTAGCAGAGAGACGAGGCGGCGGCGTAACAATACTATAGATCTGATTACAGAAAAAAGCAAAGAATTTTTTGAGACGGATTGGAAAAAAAAGATAAAGAGAATATCTTCTTTAAGTAGGGCGACACATAGCACTGGAACCCTCCCGACAATTCTCTCTTTTACTGAGAATTAAAATCCAAAAAAGAGTATTTTAAAATTCATAGATTTTTTATAGAACAAAATCAAAGAATTATTGAGTCAGATT
>NW_023652489.1:12500-31030 GCF_015228065.2 Penaeus monodon
GAGGAGAGAGAGAGAAGAGAGAGAGAGAGAGATAATTGTGCTATGGTGTGAGTGGGAGGTGTGGAGGCGAGTGCGAGTGCGAGGCGGTGTGTGTGGTGTTGGTTGGGGTTTTGTGTTTGGGGTGTGTGTGGTGGTGTGTGTTGTGTGTGTGTGTGTGTGTGAATGTGAGTGGAGTGTGTGTGTGGGGTTAGGGGGGTGTGTGGTGTGTGTGTGTGTTGTGTGTGGGGTGGTGTGTGGGGTGTGTGTGGTGTGTGGGGTGGTGTGATGGTGGGCTGTGTATGGTGGGGGTGTGGGGTGGTCTGAGTTTTGGGATGTGGTATATATGGTGTATGATACATTAACATATGAATATCTATATATTTATAATATAGATATTAGATAGATAGCTAGATAGATAGATAGATAGATAGATAGATAGATAGTATTAGATAGTATAGATTGTGTCCATGCGTTCGGAGGTGAGGGTGAGTGAGCTTGTGTGTATCATCTATCTTATCCATCAAGTTATATATATTATATATATATATATATATATATATCATTATATATATTAGTAGATAGAGATATATATACATATAATACCAGACATGTATACAGCTATATCTATGTATATATGCAATATATATATCCATAAATAGATTATATAATAATTATGATATATATAGATATATATATAGTATATATATATACATCATATAAATTATATATTTCCTTATTTAGATTACCAATATACATGTATATATTTATAATATGACGATATACAGTATATTAAATATATAAAGATATATATGAAGTATGATCAGAGGGTGGGGTTGGGTGAGTGTGTGTGTGCTGTGGGTGTGTGATGTGTGTGTGTGTTTGCGGTGGGTGCGACGTGTAGGTGGTTGTGAGATATGTGGTGCTATATGTATAAACATTAATTACATACCACAACACACAATCATATATATATGACAAATAATCTAGAGATGATATTAGATATATATGTAATCAGATACATATATATATATATATATATCATATAGAGTTAATATATATATATAATATTAGAGTATATAATATACAGATATATATAATATATATTAATAAAATATGAGTATTATATATATACGAATATACATTATATTCATATATATAAGAGTATTATATAATATAATTAAATAGATATATATATATTATATATAATTAGTATTATTATATATCTATACAAACTTTATATATACATATATTATATAGATAATATATATACAATATAATTGCTATTATATATATAATATATATTATATATATATATATATAATATAATATGTGTGGTGTGGGGGGGGGGGGTTTGCGTGGTGTGCAGTGTGTGTGTGGTGTGTGCTGCGTGTAATAATAGATATATATATCTATATATATGATATATATACTATATATATAATATATATATATATATATATATATAATATATATACACATTATATAACTATATATATTATATTATCTATATATGAAAATATTATATATGAATATATATATATATATATATATATTATATATATATATATATATATATAGAAATATATATTGTGCATAATATGTGTGTTGAATCATTATCATCAATCAAGGGCTAATTTGCTGACAGGGGCGCATGGCCGCATCCACCATCGCTTCCAGCCATCGAGGGTCCCTCATGGCGAGTCTCCAGGCCACGCCCCCCCATCTCCTAATCTCGCGACAGGTCTTGACCTCCTCCACAAGGATGGTCTCGCAGAGAGAAAACCGATGTAGCCTGAGTGGCGATCCTGGATTAGCAAGAAAGGTTCCATGGCCAGCCTCACGCGTGTAGCCGTCGGGTGGAACATGGTCCTGCCAACTAATCTATAACAGGCCGAAGAGACTTGTTACAAAAGGCATCAAGATAAGACGCAAGGGCACTAGATAAGTTCTCCAGGTTTCGTTCATAGAGCAAGACATTAGGCTTGGGCCTTCTGCATGGAGTACGACATCCCAAAGTTCATAGCTCCTGTTTCCAGATCAATCCGTCTGTGACTTTGACATAAGCAGAGCTATGGACTATGTACCAAGTAGTAGAGCTCTTGTGACTTTAACCTTCCTCACCACAGCATGGACGATTGAAAGTCCCCTAACAGGCCCCCAAACTTCCTGAATCTTGGTCTCGGTTTCCTGAGACCCCTGGGCCTAAAGGCTCTTACACCTCATTGCTAATCATCAAGGAGCTGCACCAGTGACTCCAGGGATCAGAAAGGATATTCTGCACCATCAGCAAAGTCAAGTCGAGAGATCTTATATTGCCCAGTGTGCTCCACGCTGACCTTGGTGTATAGCTCTGCCCCTATCCAGTCCAAGATGGTGGTTGAAAAGTGTTGGTGCAAGGGACCACATTCTTGCATCACCCCTGAATTAAACAGGAAGAAGTTTGACAGGCCCCCACCACACTCTACAGTACTTTCAGTACTGGTATATAGGCTTGCTATTAGGCCAATGATCATATGTCAGAACTTCCCCCGAGTCTCAGGATCTCCATAGAAATCTCGATGCCGAGTCAAAGCCTTCTGAGGTCAATATAGGATGCAAGCAAACCCATGACCAATATGCGCCCAGCACTTTTCTATACTTCAAAGCCACTATTTCCTTAATTATGGGGAAAACACTTGGAATGGTACCGAGAGGGCACTATAATGTAACGTCAAGTATGGACTCTCCAGTAGCATACCTAAAGTCATATCTCCGGAGGAACCACAATATGAAAATTTAAAATACTAGAAGTTACTGATGATCTAATTTTAGTCTTATGAGGTAACTGAGAGAAGGGTAAATATCAAATAATTTAATAATCTTAAAATTTCCTGGTATATTGAGTGATAAATCAGTAAACATTCAAAACTTAAAAAATTTCATTTACACAGAGACAACTTCTCCAAGTTGTGTGCAGTTCCAATCTGTCCATATTTCCACTTGTCTCCTTTCTTTGGTCCAGTGCGTACAGATCTATTTCTAAATTTCACCTTAATCTTCCCTTTAATCAATTCAGAGAACTACTAAAGATGAAATTACTTTACTTCTTGATCCACAACCACGAGGACAAACACAGGGAAAAAAAAAAATATCCTGTTAAATGTATGCCATTAATACGATCTGAGTATTTATTATGTACATGAACTAATTTTTGACGAAACCATGATTTCCCCATTATTCTATTATTGATCAAAGAACACTACTCCTTGAAGGGGTTCTTAAATTATCAATAATAGGAGAGAAATGTCGGATTGGTATCCAAGTGCCATGTGCAGCCACTATCTTTTTTTCCAATTATGATTTCAAATAATAATTTGGCTTTGTTGTATAAAAGATCTATAGTACGTTAAGTACTCTTTGATTGGATTTTAATCTCAATACATAAGGGTAAATGTCTGTGATGGTATCCAACAGTGCTAGTTTCAGGCATATCTGTGAAGAGATATTCTCTTTATCTCGTTTCCAATCTGATCTCAAAAATACTAATTTGATTTTGTTCTATAATAAGACTATAGGAATTTAAGTACTCTTTGATGGATTTAATTCTCAGTAATAAGAGAGATGCTCCGGATGGGTATCCAAGTTGCTATGTGTCAGCCACTAGCTGTGAAGAAGATATTCTCTTATCTTTGTTTTCCAAATAGCCGATCTTCAAATAAACTTTGCTTTTGTTCTGTAATTCAGATATATAGTATTGTTACGCCGACGCCTCGCTCTCGCTACCAACAAAGGCAGAGCAGGCAGGACGGCGTGTATCCACAGGGTCAGGAACACTGAAACAGCTCCAGAGGGCACCGAGACACAGCGTCCCAGAACACCAAAGGGGAAAAGCACGGAGACGCAGGGCACGAAATAAACAAAAAAATGGACAGTCTTTCCTTATTTTACACAAGTATTTACCCGATACACTTTTCTATAGCACAATACAGGGGGAAAACCAGCATGTCACACTTGCACGATGCAGCTTATAACAGGGCAACACAACGTTATCAGTCACAAGGGCCACACCGAGGTCTTCACAGGAGGCAAGCACCCAAAACGCGTCTCCCTTTTGGATTGTCTCGACCCTCCGCTCACAGGGCCAGTTGCGTCATGTTTGCCCAGGTCTACATGTTAACACACGCCCAGGTCATACTTTCTAGTCAACACATGTTTCGCACAGAGACAAAGACCAATAATATATAATAAAAATTTATATAATATTATACTATAAAATAATACAAAAAATTTTTTTCAATCCCCGGGGGGGTTTTCGTATCCCAACAGATTAATTACATTATTATTCTTAAATAATATATAAATATTATTAAACAAATAAAAATAACACACAGAAACATAAAATCCACCCACACACCAAACCCCTAACACACACACTAATAGGATATATTTTATATATATATAATATATATTATATAATATATACATCTATATCATATAGATAGTTGATAGAATCATTTTTGTTTATTCTTAGGTATTGTTTTAAGAGAATGGACATTCAATTGGTATGATTGAAGTCGCTAAAGAAGTCTTTCTTGGGAAATTTGTTTCAAACTGCATTATAAGTTCCAAGGAGTGAAATCGCCTTATTTGTTAAAAAATAATTCTTTCTATATCTTATGAGATATTGACGAATTTATAGCGCTGTTATTATAATGTTATTAAAAAGGGAAGGTTATTTCCAGCCAATCATAGAACACAACTGGATCACACTCTGCTTTAATTACTTATATACAACATCACCTAATCAATAACACTTTTAGATATGATATTATGTTTTAAATAGTAAACATTTGATAATTTATTTGAGATTTTGTCTGTGGATATGTTTTGGTTGGGTTCGTACATTTTATTGTCAGTAGCTATTATATTTTGCCCATTTTGGGTTTATACGTTAAAATTCTGTGCGCGTTTCATTGTGTTAGATTGTAGTTTTATCTGTTAGTGATGCATTTTATCGTTAAAGATTTTATAATATGCTTTCATTAGACATTATATTATAACTTTGGTTGTTTTTTTATGTCATACTACGTTTTGAATTGATTAATTACACATTAGGTAGTGAGTACCCATATTAAGTTTATGCCCGGGGTTGATTGCATCCATCTTGCGCCTTTAGCTGAGGAACTTGAGGGATTCGGACGATAATCTTAACGCTCCCCTAAGGCCACTCTTCGTCTGCCGGGGCTACCGGCAGGGCTGCTCTTGCTAAGCTTTAATCGCCACAAGTGACTGGGCAAAGGATACAAATGTGAATAAGGTCGGACCTTGTTGAGGTGGTCCCTGCATGCATAATTTTCCAACTCAAGTAAGGTTCATCCGCATAATTTCAATCTGCTGGTCTAGGTTAATGCTTCGATGTCCAGCAGTTGCCTTCTGTGGGTTCGAACCACAGAGCGATGGGGGTTCATTTAAACTCCTATGGATATCGTCTGTGGTGGAGGGCCAACCTGTAAGTCAGCTCTACGTTGTCTAACATAGGTTTTCAGGACCCAGGAATTGGCGGGGCGGATTCGACATGTTCCACAGTAGGTGCAATCCCTATTCCCTAAGGTTGCCCTTGGGGCGAGAATTAGTGATTCGCAAATAATATGCCAGGTCAACCAATAATATAAGTTTTTAATGTTAATTATGAGACAATAAATATATATATTTATATGAATATTATTTTATATAATGAAATTAGTAATGTAAATTTTGGTGTTGTTGATAATAAATATATTATTATATATGATATTTAATTAATTATATATAATTTATTTATTATATGATTTAATTGTATTATTGTTATATTATAATTTAATATATGAAGAAGCGCCAACTTGCCGAGGAGTATAAATCCAGACTGCATGGACAGTAACTCTGAATAATTCCCATTGAATTATGCGTGACAGATCCGTGCTTCGAGAAAGCATTAATGTAGAGACGAGATATCTGCCAGGTATAGGACAGTGATAATGCTTACAACATGTAGTTGTACAATACAATCGATAGCCGGCTTTCCAACTAGTCAGATGTAATGCATTTTGATCAAATGGCACCTCAGAGCTAGGGGAACATGTGGTACAGATCATCTGGTCAGAGTGGCAGCTCAGGACTGTTGCAGCACGATGTCCATAGGAACTTTTGCACTCGAGTTTGAGACTAGGTTTGCGAGCAGATATCACCATAGGTTCGTGCAGCTTTCTATCTCGCTTAAGAAAGTCATAAAATGCGTATAGAACTCTGGTAAGGGTAGAGATTGATTGATTGATTATTTAAAATTATCTGCCGCGTCAACAGCTAAGGTCATTAGCGGCGAATACCTTGTTAAATAGAAATATTAAAATGTTTAAAACTTTAAAAATCTATCAATAGATATCTTAAATAACAATAACAAATTAAAAATCAAAGCATAAATATTATACTCTAAGTGTATAAAATTATTGCATAAACATTATGCATAATTAAATTTTATTGAAAATATTAGTCTCCCTAAGGAAACTAATAAGACCCTCTATGTCACAATCCTCCCCCAATACATTTTCAGTGTATATGGGGGAGACAAGTACATACGTCTTTGGTCTGAGAATGTTGCACATCTTTCCACTACATGTGCGATCGTTAAGGGCTCTTGGCATCCCTCACAAAGTGCTTGACTTTTAGCCATCATCGGCCCATGAGTCAGTCTTGTGTGCCCGATTCTTAGTCTTGTTAATGCAACTTCCACTTTTCGGTTGGGATGGATGCTAGTCACCCAACTGCCAAGGTCATCTCTAATCTCTCGCAGTTTATTTTCTGGAGATTGCCTCCATTGTCCTTCATTTATCGCGTAGCTTACAACTCCTGATGCTGGGTTTTCAGGTCGGTGTGTGGGAGAAGGAAGACGAGCATCACAAGGCAGAGCAGCAGCTGCTTGTGCCTTCTATCAGCTTGCTCATTCCCCCTAGACACCAACTGCGCTGGCCCCACACAAAGTGTATCTTTTACGTGTGACATCAGTGCCAGCCAATCTTGAACCTCCCTCACTATTGATTTGATGAGTTTAACCTCTTGATTGCTTCATGCACTACGAGAGGGTCACAATATCTTCACAATAAATTGTTCAAAGATCTCTAGTCATCTTAACGCTGCAAGGATGGCAATGTAACTCTGCAGTGATATCGGGCTGCTTAGAGAAAGACTGCCAGATGCAGTCTATCCTTCTGCTCACTGCTGCAAAGCCCACACATTTTCAGATTTCGAACCATCTGTATATATTGCGTCCGATCCTTGGTACTTTTGAATGTGCTGAAGAATCTCTCTCTGACTTCTGCTTCAGATCTCTCCCCTTGTCCCAATTCCGCCAAATCCACTCGACTTGATTAGTCCAAAGGGGGGAATGGGGGAATTCCAACAGCCCAGAACCTTAGTGGAGACTTAAATTAAGTTCTTCTACAGATCCTCATTCTCCTACCATAGATCGGCTATCCTCAGGGATGTTTGAAAACCAATCTGGATGTATTAGATCCGAAATCTTTGTAGTCCTCAATGTATAAATCAGGTTTCATGTAGTCCGGTGTATGAAAGAGGTGGTTTCTCCCTCTCAGCATACAGGGACTCCACAGTTGAGACTGAAAAAGCCCCAGTACCGATTCGAGAGCTTCATTATGAACCGAGTCCCCAACATCCGGAGAACAGTGGGGTTGCGATGAATAAGCTTCACACCATAGTCAAGCTTACTAGAATAAGCACTCGGTAAAGCGTAGAAAGCGTTGTGCGGTCTGCACCCCAAGATAAATTTAAGAACCCGCGAATACTGAAGTGCTTTTGTAGCCTTCACTTTTACCTGTTTGATGGTGGAGACACCCATGTAAGTCTTGAGTCAAATTAGACCAAGTACTTCACCTCTGGACAAATTGCAGTGGGTTTTTGCCTCCTACTAGATGGACGTGGAATTTTCTCGTTTGTGAAATGTACTACCATGGTCTTTTGCTTGGAGAAAATTGAACCCATGGATATGTTGCCCACTGTACACCTGATTTATTGCGGTCTGCATGCATCCTTGCACAATCCTCTTAAGCTTCCTCTGAGCAGTACAGTGTAAATTCATCCACATACAGATTACATAAGACAGCACTTGGAACAAACCTTACAATGTCTTTATAGCATGGCAAACAAGGTCACTCTTAGACACTCCCTTGTTGGACCCCTTCCAGCTGATCTTCGCAGGTTAGATAACTGTTTCCTACCCAACGTCTAACGTCCTGCAGCAAGGAAAGCTTTGTAATGAAAGTAGTAATGCTCCTCTTAACAATGTCATAACAAGCTTCATGATTATGCCATGCTTCCAAGTAGTATTGTACGCTCTTTTCAAGGTCAAGAAGACTGTTACATGGTGAACGTCGCTGTGGCGAAGGAATTCCGTATAGCAGTGTTCCATCCTCACAAGTGCATCGTTGTTGTCCTAATTTTCTAAAGCCATATTTGATATGGGGTCCACATGTTTTTCTTTTCCAGCGCCATGTCAACTGAAGTTGGCCATTTTCTCCATCAGACTTGCAGATGCAGCTGGTGAGTGAAATTGGTCTGTAATTTCCTGGTGCAGAAGCATCTTTTGCCAGTTTAGGAACAGGATGATTATAGCTTCTCTCCATGTGGATGGCACTTTGCCCTCGTTCTATAGATCCTATTAAATGGTCTAACAGGAACTTCTGCGAGCTATCGGTAAGGGCGATAATCATTTGGTAGGAATACCGTCACTTCCTGGTGGCAGTCTTACGGAAAAGCAGAGCTACAAGCAGAGTCCATTCTCCTCCTTGCGGCAAAATGGTCAAGTTGTATGTATAGTTCTGCTGCAGTCCTACTGAAGAACGACACTTGGTGTTGTTCTTGTTCCGCCGAAAGAGGAGAATCGAGCAGTGTAAGATGCTCCAGGGGATCTCTGCCATGATTTAGCTAGCTCCATTTGCACTCTTTTTTATCTGTGTGATTGCCTCTATCTCAGAGCAGTTGTGACATGGCTATGCTCTTTCCAGCAATCTACGCACCTTGTCCCATACCCATGCTAAGGGGGTCCCAAGTTAATTGAGGAACATACTGTCCTCCACGCGTCCGTCTAGCCTCCGTTAGCAACGCGCCTGGCTTTGGCTCGGGTCTTCTTGTAATTGATCAAGTTACAATCTGGGGCGTCGCTTCATTTGCCTTAATGCAGCTTTTCTTGCTCTGACAGCTTGTTGCATCATCAGACCACCATGGTCTGGGTCGACAGTAATGGCCGCGACTTTCGGAATGGTGCTTCTGCTACAAGTTGAATTCGTGATGTGAGGTATTAACAAGTCATCTTGAACACACTGAAATCATTCACCAGATCCTTGACATACTGCAGTTTGATCTAAAAGATCCGAGTCCGCAGTTCCAGTCGCCTCTCTGCACTCATTGGTGGAATACCATTCACCTCCTCCAAAAGTATTGGAAAGTGGGTCACTTCCATGCAAGTCTTCATGACTGCCAGTGAAGTTCACTTGAATCAGGTGAGCTATTGATAGGTCTATAGTGGATAATGTCCCAGTTTTGAATTTGGAAATGTGTGGAGTGTCATTGTTCAGTAAACTGCAGCCTCTACTCTAAGAACAAAGGACTCCAAGGCCCTTCTCGAGGGTTGCCAAAGTGTCTCCCAGAGGGATGGACGGGACACAGTGGAAATCTCCCAAGAGTAGAAATGGATGTGGCAAACTGCCCAAGTAAATCTTCAATCATTGATGTGAATTAGTGGAGGAAGGTAGATGGATGCACAGTGTAAGGTCGTGTCAAGCCTATTCCTCACAAAGCCTTCACCTGCAGTGTTGTCTGCAGTTAGATGGCCTGGAATGGAATATCTTGACGTACATTACTGCTAACTCCTCCATGAGGTCCATTGTCCCAAAGGTTCCATAATTGTGGCTTTGACTTGGAATCCTCTCAGGAAAATGGGACGATTTTCAAAAGGGGTATATCTCTTGTAGCATACCAAACTGGGTTCCATGAGCTATCAGAGTTGCAGTTTCTTCCCATTTTGCATGAATTCCCTGACAGTTCCATTGGATTAGGGTAATCCAGTTCTTTTAGATTATTTCTTCATAAGGTGTTTGGCAGCACATGTGTCAGGTTTGCTCACACCTTTAGCTGTCCCTTCCAGGATCCTGGGAGTCACCTTTTTATATTGTTGACCTGTGGAACTAGGGTTTTCCACAGGTTTCCCTTGGACAGGTTCAGGATTTCTTTGCCTAGGCAAAGACGGACCTGAGCCTTTGCTTTCAGGGGCATTCCTGTCTAGCAGCGAGCCCCTGTATGGATGTTGTGTCGCTGGAGTCTTTTGGACAGGTTCAGGATTTCCTTGCCTGGGCAAAGGGCGTGCCTGAGCCTTTCTTCAGGAGCATTCTGCTAGCAGTAGAGGCTCCTGTGGATGTGGTGGCAGCTGGAGCTGTCACCGTTGAGTCCTCTGGAGCTTAAAAGATGGCTCCAAAACCTTACTTTGGGAGGAGGAGTCTCATGCAATAGACGCCTCATCCTACTCCGTTTCTGGTGGAATCAACTCACCATTAGGCCAGTGTCGCAATTTGGGACTGAGTTTAGAGGAAGTGGCAGAGTGGTGTGGCTGTAAGAAGCATTGGGGCAAGGATTGTGGGAAGAGTTATGGGGCTAGAACCGAAGCAAAGTACTTACCTGGCTGTGGCAAACAGCACACGTGCACGCGCTTTGACTTTCTCCTTGGCTCCTTATTACCAATATTCCTTTTCAAATTGTAACCTTTTACACTTGCTTGTGAGAAGCTTCATGCTATCTTTGCAGTGGTAACAGCATATTGTACCTGGACAGTTTGTCATCTCCTTGATGACCTGTTTGTACCACACTTTACACATCTCTTGTTGTCCATTTCTTTAAAATGTCAGATTGGCTCCATGCCCATAACCTTGGCAGGGAAGCACTGCATAGAGTTGGGCACATATGGGCTTTACCTGAGTGGTACCATGTAACTTAACCGTTCTGGCAGGCTATTGTTAAAAGTTAGAAGAAGGGGCTGGTGTCGACTGTTCCAAACTCACTTTCTTCCTAAAACGTTTTACTGCCAATACATTAAATTCTCTATGTTCCTCTAACATTTCTCCTCAGAACTTACCTCATCAGGTCTCGGAAAAAAGACATTCCCTTGCAACTGATTGAGGGTTTTTGTGGAGGATACATGAAACTTGCAAGGCCCCAGGAATGTTTGCATATCGCAGCACAGGGACGGTCCCATCTCGTCTGGTGACGAAACCTCACTATCAGGCTACCATCTCACTGTGGGGTGATGCGAGGATTCATGTGAATACTTCAACTATTTTCCGATGAACCTCAAAAATGTCCTATGATCCATGATTGATAACATCAATGGTCTTACTGACCAGGTACTTTACTATATGAAGTGCTTTCGTATTTTACAATGTTAAAGATCTCCTTAGTGGATTGAGGAGGACCCTTTCCCCTTCTTACCTGTTTTATGCCCGGGAACCATCACGGATTCCCATTCTTGCCCTTTGGAACTGGAAAGGTTTCCAAAGTGACAACGTGGTGATTTTCCAGAGAGATGGTTCGAAGGGATTGCTCAGGTCTTCAGGGAGAGAGCTAGATCTTTTTAAATTTGTAGTACTCATACAAATTTGAATTTTTCCATTTCCTCACCCCCCCACCCACCATGGAGCCCAACGAGGGGAAGCTATAGTTGGGGTTCAAAATCTCCCAACAGCCACAGGGGTAATGAGGAAATATACGCAGCCACTATTACAGTACTGATGCAGTCGTGGGACCTATGCCTACCGAATGAAATGGCCTGCTTGACCTAGCCATATTTGACCAGCCGATTGACTTGACCGGGCCTTGATCAAGCCCCCCCGTCTAACCAGAATAAAGGACCAAAGAGGTGTGCTGAGCTGCAGGGCGCAGCGTGCAGCATTGTCCTCAACCTCCAGGACTCCTGTCTCCTGGAAATATGGGATGCCACCCCACGGCAAACACACGTGGGAGAGTTCTCCCTGGTCCAAATGGAATGAACCAGGGGTGGGTACCCCATCCCCTCTCATAGGCCTTGGTGCACCAGGAAGCCATTTTTGTCCTCATCCCTCACTGGTGACCCCTCCAGTATGGGCAGCCTTCCGGTCCGGCTCACCAGATCATTGGGACCTCAAGCCCCCCCACCGCGGCAAGGCGGCTTCCGTTAGGGGGGTTGAATTGCGGGAAACGCCTTGGGGGTCCAGACTCGCCATCAGAGTCGGTCTCCGTCCTCGGACGTTTCTGTCCGCCCTTTCGGCTTTGGGGCCCTTCCCTCTTTGGGGGCACAGCTGTTTCGGCTGGTTCAGCTGGTGCTCCTGATTCAGTCAGTGGGGTCTTTCTGAGGAGTGCTCAGAGGCCTTCCTGGTCTGGGTGCTGGCCTGCAGGGCCAGCACGAGAGTCTAACTTTTGGACGATCGGGTGGACAGACATGTTTGTACATCCCTTTTTCTGTCTTGTCCACCATCTTGGCAGCAGGCATGACAGTGTCATCCTGTGCTCGGGGTTTTCTTTTGCCACCCGGAGGCACGTAAGGCTTCAGAGTGGCTGTCGTGGTCTGGGCCTTGCACGGGTCGTCAACAATATCGTCTGTCTGTGGGGGATTTTTGGTTTTGTTTTCCATGTACTTGGCAGTGCTTCATCCACTCACGCCCCCACCCACCACGGAGTCCAACAAGGGGAAGCTGAGTGCTAAAAACCAATGTCTAACAGCAACAGGGGTGATGAGTGGATATACGCAGCCAATTAGCCGTTTGCACTGGAAACGCACGGACGGTGTGGGTCCCAACGGCAGCATGATGCTTGCCCCTGGGCCTCCCGAGGGAAAACCAGCCAAATTTGACCTGACCGGGGTCTGGATCAGGCCGCCTGGTCTTGCCAGAATAGAGGACCAAATAGGCGTGTTGCCTAGCCGCAGGGCGTACTCGTGCACGGCATCGCTCAAACTCCAGGACTCCCGCTCCCTGCTCACAAGGATGCCACGCACGGCAAACACGTGGGTAGGTGTCAACCTCTGGGAGTATCCCAGAGAGGATGTCCTTCCACCTACAGGACATCATTGATGGGAACACTTCTGCTCCTCCCTCAGTGAGGAATGGAGCTCTTTCAGCTAATCCACGCCGCACAGCACTTATAATATCAATGGCAAATAGAGCGACCATCGGCTCTGCCAGCTCACCGTGAGCCACCTGCGCGCGGCCCCGGATTAGCCAATCACGGGGGAGAGAGGGCTGGCCACCTTGGCGTGTCTCAAAGGTATAAATTCGAGGGCGCTGTTACCACGGCTCGTCACTTTGCCCGCCTCGGCCCGCCTAGTGGTCGTGGGATCAGCGCTCACGAACTATAAACGGAGAGATTCCAAGGACTGAACATCTTACAAACTTGCTACGAACTCTGACTCGATTGCCTGTGATTATGGGAGTGCACTCGTCCCAATTGCATAGCAGACACGCGATTCAGAAGACGAGCAGGCTGGAGATGTTCTAGGGAAAAAGGGAGGAGAAAAAAAAAAAAAAAAAAAAAAGCCTTCTATCACTTGTTCGTATTCTCACCATACAACCCATACCCTATGTTTACTTGCGTTTGCTTTTATTTTGTTACCTTCCGTCATCTATTTACATTCTGATATTTACTTCCCTATTTATTTAAACTACCATTTTCGTTGACATTCCTTTGTTTTCTCTCTGCTGTTTTTGTTCTGTTTTTTTTTGGTCTTTGTCACTTTATATTAAATGTTATATTATGTTATTATTGTTATCACCATTTTTATCAGTTACCTATGTCTATCTATGTAACGTGCTCCCTTTTCTTTTCCCACCCAATTGCAATAGTCAGACCAAGTTGTCAAGAATTCACTCCCCACGATTGACATATAATATCCCACTTATTCTTTTATCAACCCAATCACTCAAATCACCCATCCCACGTCACATCTCACCCACCCCCCTCTGTCCCTATCTAGATTTTCCCTGATCACCCATTACTCCTCGTTTATGTAACATATTCCTCTTTCTGCCACTGGAGTCCCCCAGCCTCTTTTCTTTTTCTTGTCTTTTTTCCCTGTTTTAGCAATTAAAAACAAAATACAAATTAAAATAAAACAAAACAAAATATAAAAGTAAAAAAAAAAAAATTAAGTTATTAATTCCATTCATTCAATTGCAAGTTAAACTTGTTCTTGTTCTTTTTTGTTCTTAGCAATAAAAGCAAAAAAAAAATAAAAAAAAATAAAATAAATAAAAAAAAATAAAAACAAAACAAAATATAAAACTTAAAAAGTAAAAAAAAACGAATAAAAATCAATTAGTTAGAACTAGGCTTAGCTTATTCCTTGTTCCCACAACTCATTACATCTTTCTCCTTATTAATCTAGTTTAAGAAATAAATACAAAATCAAAAAAAAACATAAACATAAAAAAAAAAAAAAAAAAAAAAAATATAATATATATAGATATATATATATATATATATATAATGTATATAAAATATATATAATATATATAAAATATATATTATATATATATATATATATATATATAACATATATACATAAAAAAGAGGCATTTACTTCAATTAACACAATAACGGAACCATCAGCAACTTCTTTTCGCCAATAGCATAGAAAAAAAATCAATCACCCCCCCTCGAAACTCCAGACATAAAAGAGATATATAAATTTAATATACTTACTATACAAGGGGTTTTCGCCCCCCTACTTTTCCAATCTCTAACTTCCTTAAATTTCCCCCACTTTACTTCTCCCAACCGCCTTCGATTTCTTCACCTCTTTAGTTCATTATTTATGATTATGATTATGATCCATTTGTCCCGTGACTTTGGACTTGTTTGCTCCCTTTCGCCATGTGACCTCGCCTGCTCCGCTGGATCCTCTCTCTCCCCCCCCACGCTCCTCCTTGTACATATTTTCCCTTATTATATGTGAAGTGTAACTTAGTGCCTTCAACAGTAAACCTTTCGTATGTTTCCTCTGGTGTGTTTCCGTTGGCCTTGACCGTTCTGAGTCCTTCGTCTTTTTTATAAAGTCGAACCCTGACATTGGCCCACCTTGCCAGGGTCAGACGGTCTGGAAACGGCACCATTAGGAACTACGTGAAGGAAGGTGAACTCTGGGCCTTGAAGGCGGAGATACAGAGGCCCGCTGTGGGAAGAGCAGCGTGCAGGGAAACCCCGAAGAGGACAGGCGTCGGGAGGCAGAGCAAGCGCTGTGGAGGAACGTGGGTCCCCGCTTTTGGCTTGCTCTGGCCCTCCTTACGCGAGGGAAACACGTAGTCCGGGAAACTCAAATCCCGGAGTAGAACGCTGGCCAGAGGAGCGACTGACCACGGAGTCGCACCTGGGCGCGATCCGTCTGCCCAAGGACCCCTCACAGCGGGAATCCTGTCGGCAAAAACGGGAAAAAGCTTAGGAGACTCCCGGGGAACGGCCGTCGGAAGAAAACAGGCGCGGTCGAGGAAGCCTGAGCCGACGGTGAAAAACCACGCCAGCGACTCACGTAAGTCGGAGGAGTTAGCCGCCGTTGCATGTCCGCTTGTACAACTGGTGGGTGCGGGATGTGCACCCGAACGACCAATTGGCGTGGATGTGCACCCGAACGACCAGTTGGCGTGGGATGCTCGCCAAGGATATGGCGAGCATCTGGCTGTCGGAAGAGCTACCTGCCGGGGGTCGCACGCGCCGGATGAGTCGTCGCCCTGCCGTTAAATTTAAAGAAAACAAAGCGACCACCAGTTAATACAAACTTTTTGCGATTTCAAACACTAAAACCCTCAATCTTTCTGCGAGCTTATCTTGTCTAAAGAAAGTACTCTATCAAATATTTCACTGACAGATAAATATCCTCACGGAAGTTATTAAAAGCAGCATTGACGCTCTGGCTCCCTTCGTAACACGAACCGTCAGACGTCCCCCTGCTCCCAAAGGATAAATGACGACATTTAGGAGCCATTAGCTATAAAAAACAATGCCCACCAAACCCTTAAAAGTAACAGAAAAGAGGCCGCCCTTCAGGTAGATTATAAAGTCAAAAGAAAAATGTAAAATTGCTAATTCAACGTACAAAAAGAAATTATTTCAGAAATAAATTCACAGAATATAAGGACAACTCTAATAAAACATGGAAAATTGTTAAAACACTAGTGCCTCACAAAAAGCACCTCACTAATGATTGCACAAGACCCATACAAAGAACTGACAATTTTAAGACTTTTTTTTATTGGAAAACCCAACTTATGAGCAAACAATTGCTTCTACATTAAACAAAATACAGATCGGGCAAGGCTTACAACTATTTTTTTCAGACCACAAACCAGTGGACGTAGAAACAATCATCTTGGTAATAAAAAAATCTTCGCGAAACAAGCAGACGGCATTGCTTTGCGCTTTATCAGAGATATTCTACTTGCAATTTTACATTTCTGACGGTCATTATTAAACACCTCTCTGGTTACTGGTGTCTTTTCGTCGCTTTGGAAACATGGTATAAGTAACACCAATTTTCAAAATCGGGGGATATAGACGATGTCAATAATTATCGCCCTATTACAATACTCCCTATCGTATCCAAAATTCTTGAAAAAAAATTTAGCAAATCAACTGACGAGTTTTCCTGGAGGCCAATGACTTATTATCTAAAACACATGGGTTTTAGATATAGATTATCTACTGAACAGCTTTACTGCAAATTACCAATGAAATTTATAATAACATAGACAAAAATCAGGTAAATTTGCTCACATTATGCGACCTTTCTAAGGGTTTGATAGTGTTTAACCCTGAAATTCTCCTTTAACAAATTAGTAAATCATAAAATTGTACCTTTTGGTTTAAAAGATTATTAGATACAAGGACACAATCGGTAAGAATCAATAATGTATGTCATCAAAACAACAAGTACTTTTAGTGTCCCCCCAAGCTCTATTTTAGGTCCGATTTATTTACAATTTTCATAAATGATTTATCACAAGCAAAATTATTTTTGACACAATGGCTTTAAGTAAACCACATAAAACTCAATGTATATTCATAGGGATCGGCAGAACATAGCTAGAATTCCCAGGACACAACCATAGAATTTGAAGGTTGCTCTATCAAACCGAGCACTTCAGTGAATTAATCTAGGAGTACAAATTAGACAGCTTCATGGCATTTGAACCACACGTTGACAAAATACACAGAAAGGTAGTGGGTACCTGATATATCTTAATCACATAAGAAATCAAATCACTACTGAAACTAGAATCATGGTTGTGGGAAACTCTAGCTATAAGCATAATTAACTATTGTTCAAACATTTGGGGATCAGACTAACAAGACCCAGATGAAAGTGCAAAAATTACAAAACTTTGCTGCCAGAGTAGCACTAGGTAATATCACTAAACTTGATCACATCACCACACATATCAAAAATGAAATGGTTAAAAGTCCATTCTAAATGCAGCTATGACACATGTGTATTTATTTACAAAGCATTCATGGGAATTAAACCAAAATGGTTAATGCCCTTCCAAACTGTAGGGAAAACATCAGGTGTCCAGACACGTCAAGTAAAATTTCCCTTTTGTTAAGAGATCGAAACCTAAGATATGGAACATGATACCAGATAAAATAAGGAGACATTAAAGCTTCTTTAATTTTAAAACGAAAAAAAAGAACACCCCTTAAATACACAGATGTAAATATAAATGTATTTATGTAAAGAATAACCATTGTAATTTAATGGAATAAAGTTTTTGGGTTTGACTTTGACTTTGACTCTCCTCAAATTCTCGATGCCAAATAATGATGCATTCCCCATCCATATTCCCAAATAAGAAGATAAGTTCCGCCGACGCAAATAGTGAAAAAACGACATCCGGGCCACCTCTAATACACACACACACACACACACACATATTAAATAATATAGATATATATATTATATATTTATATATATATTAAAATATATATATAAAATATATATTATATATATATATATATGCATGTGGTGGGTTGTTTCGTGTGTGATGTTGGGTTATAGCGTTTTCTCCATCCTCCCCTCTCCTCTCTCTCTCCTATCCTCTCCCTCCCTTTTTCCCCTCGCTCTTCTCGTCTATTTTAATTGTCTCTTTTTTTACATATATTATATATAGATATAAAATTTTTATGTGTGTTTTCGTGTTTTAAATATTATATAAAATATATATATAATATATATATTATAAATAATAAGTATATATTTTTATTTAATATTATATATAATAAGTGTTGTGTGGTTGCTATAAATTATTGATATATATAATATATAAAATAAAAAATACCAATAATATATATAATATATAGTAGATAGAAAAACCATATATTAATATGTTAGGTATATATATATATTATATATATATATATATATATATATTATATATATATATATTAAAATCAGTATAAAAAAAAAAACAACACACACACACAACTTATACAAAAAAAAAAAAAAAACAAAAAAA
>NW_023652490.1:0-5252 GCF_015228065.2 Penaeus monodon
TTTTTCCCGGGGGGCTTTTTTTTTTTAAAAAATTTTTCTTTTTTTCCCCTTCCCCTGATTTAAAGGGTTTTTAGTTTTAACACTAAACCCCCCCCCCCCATGTTAAAAAATTCTTCAAGTTATTTGGGATTTTTTATTTTAAATTGCTTAAATACCAATTTTATTTATTATCATTTTTTTTTATCTTACGAAATTTTTTTTAGCCTAAATTTTTTATTTTTTTTTTTCCTGTTTTTTATAGTCGGTTTGCCCTCACCCTTAAATCATTTTAAATATAAAGAAATTGGAGGCTCACGAGGTACTAGGATATTCCATGTTCACGACAGTTTTTCCCTTTTTTTTGGGCTATTGTTTTACATAAAAATTTTTACTGTTTTATTTATTTTTCTTACTGTGTTTTTTTTGGGGCCGTTCATTTTTACTGTTTTTGCAAGTTTAATTTTTTTTTTTTTTTTAAATCCTTTTCTTATATTTTTGGGTTTAAAATTTTTAAAGAATTTCATGTCCGCTTTTTTATCAAAAAATGTTAAAAAAACTCACCACATGGGGGGCCCAGCTGTATAAAAAACCCCCAAAAGGGTTGTCTCTGACACGATGTTTGAGTGACCCCCCGGGTTACCCTTTGGGGGCCTGGAGCAGCAGGACAAGGTTGTGTTTGAGCCATTTTTTTACTGCCAGTAAATATTGCGGGACGTGGGCTTTATTAAACCCCAAAGATTTCCCCAATTTTTACTTTGGCCACCCAGCCGAGAAACCCAACTTAAAATTTTTATTTTTTCCCCTCAAACGTGCTTTATCCTTTTTTTTGTATTTTAATTTTCTTTCCCTGTGGTGTTTGCTTTTTTTTTATTTTTTTTTTTTTTTTTTTACTCTAAGTCAGAGCCAAACCAGACCCACTTTTTTAAGGGATGTTCCCCGGGGGCTTTGGACAGTGTCTCCACCCTAAGCCGCCATCCGCCCTTGGTGATGATTTTTCGGGCTTGCCCCTCGCAGAAACCTTACGCGCGGCCCAAAAAAAACTGGTGGCAGCGGGGGGATTTGGTTGTGTAAAACTTTCTTGCTTGCGTTCTTGACCTCTCCAGCAACCCAGTTTTTCTTTTTTGGGTACTAGCATTTGATTAGAGCCACATTAATTGTTTAATATGTGTAATAGGGCTGGGAAATTTGGCAAGCATGTGCCTGAAACTCGCGCAACTTTTTCACCTGTGGCTCTGACGGGAAAAAGGGGGCCTTTTTTTTACTCCTCCCAACTGTTTAAAAATTCCCTTCTCCATAAAAGGGGAAACCCGTATCGCTTTAACTAATCGTGTACCACAAATCGCTGATTGTTTAATGAAGTTTATGATTGCTTTTTATTTTTTAGCACTGTATCTTGCTTGGGTTTTTCTCTTTACCTTTAAAATTCCGCTTTTGAGTACTGGAAACACTGACTTTCCCCTTTCTGAGTAAATGGAAACACGCAAACCGCTTTCTGATACTGGGAAAAAAATTTTAAAATTTTGCTTTCTTAGTACTGGAAACACTGACATTCCGTTTTCTGATACTGAAACACGACATTCCCCTTTCTTAGTACTAAACATGACTTCCCCTTTTGAGTACTGGAAAAATGCATTCCGCTTTTTGAGAACTGGGAAAACTGGGCATTCCGTTTCAGTTCTGGAAAAACTGACTTTTTCCCCTTTCTTATACGGGGAAAAAACCCGACTTTCCGCTTTCTTGTACTGGAAAAAACTGAAATCCCGCTTTCTTATATGGAAAAACTGCTTCCCCTTTCTGAGTACTGGAAACTTGAATTCCCCTTTCTGACTACTGAACCTGCTTTTTCCGCTTTCTGATACTGGGAAAAAAATGCTTTTTGCTTTCTGATTACTGGAAACACTGACTTCCCCTTTCTGAGACTGGAAACACTGACTTTTTGCTTTCTAAAAAAGGGGAAAAACCCGACCCTCCGCTTTCTGATATGGAAACCTGACATTCCCCTTTTTGAGTACTGAACATGACATTTTGCTCTCTGATTTTCTGGAAACACTGCATTTCCCCTTTCTGAGTACTGGAAACTCTGACATTCCGCTTTCTGATATGGGAAACCTGCATTTTTCCCTTTCTAAGAATGGAAAAAAGTGACTTCCGCTTTCGATTTTCGGAAACACTGACATTCCCCTTTCTGGGATTGGAAAAAAATGGCATTCCGCTTTCTTTAGTATGGAAAAAACGACATTCCCTTTCTTAATCGGAACACTGAATTTCCCCTCTCTGGTATTTAACCTGAAAATTCCGCTTTCTTATACTGAAAACAGCATTCCGATTTCTGGTACTAGAACACTGACTTCCGTTTCGAAAAACTGGAAACACTGCATTCCGCTTTCTTAGTACTGGAAAAAGCATTTTCCCCTTTTTTTAAAACTGGGAAAACCCGCATTCCGCTTTTTTAGTACTGGGAAACTCTGACTTCCGTTTCTTATACTGGAAAAAACCCGAAATTTCCCCTTTCTTAGTAGGAAACCTGCATTCCGCTTTCTTATACTGGAAACTCGACATTTTTGCTTTTTTATACTGGAAACCTGACATTCCGCTTTCTGATACTGGAACACTGCATTCCGTTTCTTATATGAAAAAACTGACATTCCGATTTTTGAGTACTGGGTACCTGACATTCCGCTTTTTTAGTATGGAAACACGACATTTCCCTTTTTGAGTCTGGAAAAACTGACATTTCCATTTTCTAGTACTGGGATTCAGTGATTTCCGCTTTCTTAGCACTAAAACACTGACATTCTCATCTTTTAGCATGAACCTACATTTTCCCCTTTTTTTAGCTTGGAAAATGACATTCTGGTTTTTTATACTGGAAACACTGTATTTTACTTTCTTTTTTTTCTGGAAAAACTGACATTTTTGCTTTCTTATACTGGAAACATACATTTCCCCTTTCTGAGTACTGGAAAAAAATGACAATCCCTTTCTTTGTATGGGACACTGACTTCCCTTTCTTATACTGGAAACCTGACATTCCGTTTTCTTAAAACGGGGAAAACAACATTCCCCTTTCTGAGTACGAAAAACTGACATTCCGCTTTCTTGTAAAGGAAACACTGACTTTCCCCCTTTTATTGGGCCTTCGTTTTTTTTGAGTACTGGAAACATTAACCGCTTTCTTGTACGGAAACACTGACATTCCGTTTTCTGATATGGAAACACGACATTCCCTTTCTTTACTGGAAACACTGACATTCCGCTTTTTGGTACTGGAAACTGACATTTCCCTTTCTGAAATGGAAAAAAACATTCCGCTTTCTGGTTCTGGAAACACTGACTTTTCCCCTTTCTGAGTACTGGAAACACTGACTTCCCCTTTTTTAGTTGGAAAAACTGAAAACCGCTTCTTAGTATGGGGAAAAACTGGCATTCCGCTTTTTGAGTCTGGAAAAATGACATTCCGCTTTCTGATACTGGAAAAACTGACTTCCGCTTTCGAGTAGGGGGCCTTTTCCTAGTAAGGCCTATTTTTTTTTAGGGGGGTCTAAACTTTTTTATTTTTTTACCCCTTCTTTCTTTTATCCATGTTTCAAGGTTTTTAGTTTTAACACTGAACCCCCCCCCCCCATTTTACAAAATTCGTTCAAATTATTTGGGGTTTTTATATTTTAAAATTGCTTAATACTCAAATTTTTTTTTTTATCATTTTTATTTATCTTCTAATTTTTTTAGAGCCTAAATATTTTATTTATTTTTTTTTCCTGTTTTTTTTAAATCGGTTGCCACGTCACCCCCTTAAACATTTATAATATTAAATATTGGAGGCTCACAGAGGATACTAGGGATTTCCATTATCACTGACAATTTTCCTTTTTTTGGCTATTGTTTTACTATTAAAATTTACTGTTTTATTTTTTTCTTACGGTTTTTTTTCCGTTCAGTTTTACTGTTTTTTTCAAGCTTTAATTTTTTTTTTTATTCTTAAAACCTTTTACTTATATTTTTTTTTGGGTTTAAAATTTTAAAAAAAGTTTCTGTCCCTTTTTTTTCAAAAAATGTTAAAAAAACTCCCACAATGGTGGGCCCCGCTGTATAAATAAACCCATAAGGGGGGTTGTCTCTGGACACAGTTTTGGTGACCCCCCTGGGTTACCCATACTGTGGCGTCCTGGCAGCAAGGGCAAAGGGTTTGTTTGAGCCTCTTTTACATGCCATTTAAAATTGCTGACTGGCATTTTTAAATTAACCCAAATTTTCAATTTTTACTTGGCCAGCACCAGCAAATAAACCCCAATTGAGTAATTTTTTTTGTATCAGTTCCCTCAAACGGCTTTTTTTTCCTTTTTTTTGTATTTATAATTTTTCTTTAACCCGTGGTGCTTTGCTTTTATTTTTCTTTTTTTTTTTTTTTTACTCATAAGTCAAAGCAAAATAACCAAAACCCCCTTTTTTTTAAGGATTTTACCGGGGGTGGACAGTGTTCCACCCTAAGCCCCTCCGCCCTTGGGTGGATGTTTTTCGGGCTTGCCCCTCGACAGAAACCTTTCAGCGCGGCCCAAAAAATCTGGTGGCAGCGGTGGGTTTTGGTTGTGTTGACTTTCTTGTTGCGTTTTTGACCTCTCCACAACCCATTTTTTTTTGTTAGGCTAGTACATTTAGCATTTAAGAGCCCTTATATTGTGTTAAAAATTTTGGAAGACTGGGAAATTTGAGCAAGCTGTTTCCTGAAGCTCGCGCTAGACTTTGCACCCGTGGCCCAGGAATAGGGACACTTTTTTCTACTCCTCCACAATCTGTTTTTAAAAATTCCCCACTCCATAAAAGGAACCTGTAGTCAGCTTTAACATAATCGTGTACCACAAGATGCGGGTTGTTTAAGTAAGTTTTTTGTTCTTTTAATCGTGTTACACGTACTGTGCTTGGATTATCTGCTTTTAAAACCTTTTTACTCCCCCTATCCTTTCCTCTGTCTTTGCTTTTCCCTTTCCCTCTGTGCGTCCCTCTTTGCCTTTTCCTTTGTCTTTGCCCCTGTGCTTCCCTCTTTCCTTTTCCCTCCCCTCTGGGCTTTCCTCTTTGCCTTTGCCTTTTGCCCTCGCCCTCTGGTTTCCTCTTTTTCTTTGCCTTTCCCTCGTCCTCTAGGTTTCCTCTTTGCCTTTGCCTTTTCCCTCGCCTCCGGGGTTTCTCTTTACCTTTGCCTCTGCCTTTGCCCCCGCCCCCTGGGGTTTCCTCTTTGCCTTTGGGGTCACCCTCTGTGCTTCCCTCTTTTTGGGGCCCGT
>NW_023652491.1:0-5252 GCF_015228065.2 Penaeus monodon
ATTAGCTTTTGATCCGAAATTAATGACATTTTCTCAAGATTTTGATGGCTGTTAATGGGAAGGAGCTTTAGTTATCAATAAATAAAAAAAGGGGAATTTTTATTTTATTTCTAGTATGTATAACAATATCGAGTAAATTATACAAATAATTATATCCCTAGTTATATCTGATATCTAAACGCACTCTCATTGGTTAAACGTTTTGACGTCATCAGCTCCGCCCCCCTTTTGCCCAGCAATTTGTGTAATATTTTACGGTGTGTCATTCGAGCATTTTCCTTGAAAATGGTTTATTAAAAACAATGATAAAGAAATATCAACAAAGAAACCCAAAAAAAATAAAGAAATACAAATATTCTAATATGTGCACTGAAAAAAGGCGGGAGTTAGATCGGAGTTGCCAACTAGGATTTTCATAAAGATGGAGTGGGTCTACCTGTGTTTACCCATTAGCCTTTGTTATTGGTAAATCTTGCGAGTGTAATTTACCTTTCGTATAAAATGTTTGGTTCTGAATCCTTAGCCAGACAAACAACCCAAGTACTTAAGAAAAAAGAAATTGCTTTCACTTCCAATAGTCTCGTTTCGTCTTCAAGCTAGTGTTTGTATGGTGTGAGTTTTACATGAATGCACACATACATACATACATATGTACATAAACATATATGTGTGTGTATGTGCGTGTGCGTGTGCGTGTGCGTGTGCGTGTGCGTGTGTGTGTGTGTGTGTGTTGTGTTGTGGGGTGGGGTGTGTGTGTGTGTGTTTGTGTGTGTGTGTGTGTGTGTGTGTGGGGGTGTGTGTGTGTGTGTGTCACCACACACACACACACAAACACACACACACACCACACAAATAAATATATTACATACATATATATATATACACACACAAATATATATATATATACATATATATATATATATATATATATATATATATATATATATATATATTATATAACACAACACACACACACACACACACACACACACACACACCCCACACACACACATACACACACAACACACACACACACATACACACACACACACAAAATTTACCACACACACACACACACACACACAAACACATATATATATATATTTTATAATATATATATATATATATATATATATTATATATATATATATATAACACACAACACACAACCACACACACAACACACACCTATAATACAATATATATATATATATATATATATATATATAGTATATATATATATTATATATAATAATATTATATATTAATATATATATATTATAATATATATATATATATATATATATATATAACACACACACACACACCCCACACACTATATATAAAACGCTGAGCCCTCGATCCCCTGTGGGCGAGCGAAGATAGTACTGGGTCCTTCACTATTTGAGACAAAGGGAGGACATGAACTCCCGTTTTACCTGCTTTACATACCTATAAAATTTATGGGGCATGCATAAAAAAAATTTTGATTTTTTTCTTTTCCCCCCCTTAGGAAAAATCCTGCCTAAGGATTTTTCAGTACACGTTTTCCTAAAGGTGAATCTGTAAAATTTTCTTTATTTTCTAACATCGCTTTTTAACACTGATTTCAACATCGAAAAAATCTTTTTTTCGTCTAAAATCAGAAAAAAAAAGAGGTCTTTGTGCTGAAAAAAGTTTAGACAACCGGCCAAATTTTTTAACTTTTTGGTTTTTTTTAGGGGATATACTGCCCAAACGGAAAAAAATGAGCAGAAAAGACATTTGAAAAGTAAAGTTTCTGATTTATATACAAAAAAAATATTTTAAATGCAACGATATGAACCTTTTCAATTATGAGCACAAAAATTTCATACTAAACAATTTCATAACGCCCTTCTTTATTTACATGCTCGGTTACGTCCTTTTCCCCAAACCCCATTTTGCAATGCTTGCCGAGATGGTTTTCCCATGAAACCCTTTTTAATTTTTCATGTGAGACGCTTGGATTTTCAAGCAACTTTAGCCTGGGGGAAAAAGAACAATAATTGCACAGAACTGCATTTTGGAATCGTGCATTTTGTAAGCTGGGGAGCCCAAATGATATGATAAAAAATGTATATAAACAGAACAAACTTTTTTAGATTCAGATCGGTGAATGTCTGCATAATTAGCGTAAGCATTTTTCTGAACATGTGTGTACTTTGCACTTTTTTTACTCGTGACAAACTGACAAATTTTAAAATGAACCCAAATAATCAATTGCACAATTATTTCAGTTTTTCGTGGTAGCTATTCAAAAATTATTTTCAGATATAGAAAAAAATTTAAAGGCCACCTTTTACAGGGTATTTTAAACCAAATAAAAAAACTTTTGCTTTTTAATTAAACATCAGAATACCATACTTTTTTTTTGTATTTTGATATACTGAGAAAAATGAAGATGGAAATCTACGGCATTCTATTAACGTAATGCATACATAATAACAAATCTCTGTAGGGTTTGTTAGCCAATTTGCCCTGTTAATTACAGCATTCTTTTATGACAATTACTGGAAAAATACAATGAAAAATTCATGTCATATCATACTCGTCTGTTGCTAAACTGGCAGTACCAGCCTCGGAAACAACGGCCCTTGCATAAGAAGAACAAGTTATAGCTTTGCTTTTTGTACCAGGGGGAGTTTGTGAATGAGAGCCGAGAACACCCAGCAAATAACGAAAACGTCTTGGACTCAGATTAGCAAAGGGCATCCCAGTACCTATGCGAATATGCAAATTGATGTTGAAGAGAGAACTGGTCATTGCCATGGCCTGCGAGAATTCATTTTTGGTAAGAGAAAACTTACTGTAGTTCTTCAAATAAACTATTTTAAAAATCAGTAGTACCAAAAAGTATTAAAAGGTTTTTAACTTGGGATGGAAACGATCCGCAAAATCTTTGCCCCAACAAATTTTGGGGATTTTTTGAAAAAATTATAAATTAATTCCAAGCATTTTAAAAATAATAAAAACCTTGAAAAAATGGTAAAACCTTTTAAATTTAAATTTTCCAAACGTAAAAAATTACCCTTTAAATATTGTCTTATTAATTCCCAAAACGTCCCTTTTTAAAAACCATACCACAAAAATAACAAATGACGGATGAAAAGTTATCATTACTTAAGAGCCTTTGGATTGTCCCCGACTGCTTGCCCTGCTTTTGATAAAATGATTAAAAAAAACTTTCCCCTTTCCCTTTTGCCCTAACGAAAGGGGAAATGGGATTTCACTGCTCAGACCTGTTTTTTGGGTCAGGAGACAGGGAGAAAAAACGGCTGCTGAAAAAGGCTGACGCTCGGTAGCCCTCCGTTTTGGTTTTTGAACAAATACAGAAAAATGTTGGTTTAATCATCAGGTGGGAGCGCCTTTCTCTACGAAGGGAAAATAAATATTTACAAAAGGGTTTTGTCCCCCGGGGTGTGTTTGTATATAAACTTTATATTATATATATATTATTATATATATATATTTAAATAACACACACACCCGGCGACAACCCTTAGTAAATATTTATTTTTCCCTTTCGTAGAAAAAAGGCCTCTATCCTGCATGTTTAAAACCCCAACATTTCTGTTTTTTTGTCTAAACCCCCCCAAAACACAAAGAGACTACCCGAGCGTCAGCATTGTCAGCACCTTTTCTCTCCCTGTCTCCTGACAACACAGGTCTGCCGAAATGGAAATCCCCCCCCCCTTCGTTAGCTCAAAGCAAGGGAATTTTTAGTTTTAATCATTTTATAAACGAAAGAAAAGCATCTGTGACTAATCCACGACTTTTAAATGTAATGAAACTTTTTCCCTCCGTCATTCGTTTGTTTTTTGCTGGTTATGGTTTTTTAAAAAGGGGACGTTTGGGGGATATTAAAAAGCCCTATTTAATTGAAAAAATTTTTTTACGTTTTGGAAATTTTAGTTTTAAGGTATACCCTTTTTACAAGGTTTCATTATTTTAAAATGCTTGGAATCTAATTTCTAATTTCCCCAACAATCCCCAAATTTGTTCGAGCAAAGGGTATTTTCGGATCTGTTTTTCCACCTCCAAATAATCTCTTTTTCTAAATTTTGTAAATAGGGTTTTTAAAATAGTTTTTTTGAAGAAATACAGTAATTTTTTTACCAAAAAAAAATTCTCGCAGGCCTGGGGAATGACCATTTTCTCTTCAACATCAATTTGCATATTCGAAAAGGTAAATGGGATCCCTTTTTTCTATCTAGTCCCCAAAACGTTTTTTGTTATTTTCTGGGGGTTCTCGGCTCTCATTTTACAAACTCCCCCCCGGTAAAAAAGCAAAGCTATAAAATTGTTCTTCTTTTGCCCGGGCCCCTTTTTCCGAGGCTGGTACTGCCCCGTTTTGGGAACAGAACCAGTATGTATGAAAATTTAATTTTTTTATTGTATTTTCCCGTAAAATTTTCAAAAAGAATGCTGTAATTAAAAGGGGAAATTGGCTAACAACCCCCACGAGATTTTTTTATTTTTTTGTTTTGCCCTTCCCTTAATTTGAATGCCGTAGAAATTTCCCCTCTTTTACTTTTTTCATATATCAAAATAAAGAAAAAGTATAGGGATTCTGATGTTTAATTAATAAGCAAAAAATTTTTTTTATTTGGTTGAATTTCACCTTCAAAGGTTTGGGCCCCTTTTAAATTTTTTTTATATCCTGATTTTAAAGTTTTAATAGCTAACCAGCAAAACTGGGAATAATTTTGCAATTGATTATTTGGGGGGTTTATTTTTCAATTGTCAGGGTTTTTCTACGAGGGAACAAAGTTGCAAAGTGCACACACATGAAATTTAGAATAATGCTTACGCTAATTTTTGCTGACATTCACCCACTGAAACTTTAAAAAATGTTTGTTCTGTTTTTTTATTTCAAAATTTTTCATATCATTTCGGGATCCCCCAGCTTACAGAATGCAAAGAAATTCCCAAAAATGCAGTATCTTGTGGGAACTTATTGTTCTCTTTCCCCCACGGCTGAAAGTTTTCATTGAAGAATCCAAGCGTCCCCACATGATAAAATTTAAAAAGGGTTTCTTGGGGAATAACTTTATCTCGGCAAGCATTGCAAAAACGGGCTTGGGGAAAAGGGCGTACCGATGCATGTAAAACAAGAAGGGGGGTTAAAGCCAAATTTTTTAGTAAAGATAACTTTTTGTTTTCTCAAAAATTGAAAAAGAGTTCATATCGTTGCTTTCAAATAATTTTTTTTTTGTATATAAATCCAAAAA
>NW_023652492.1:0-5252 GCF_015228065.2 Penaeus monodon
AAAATAAATAATAAAAAAGAATAATAATATAAAATAATAATAATTTTAAAAATTATTAATAATAATTAAAATTAAAATTCAAAGGTATAAATTCCTTTTTTCTATTTCCATCAATGATTATATCAATTTGGTAATATTATTCATTAAATTCCTAATTATTGCCGAATACCCAGAATAAAAACTTTTTATATATTCCCAAAATTTTTTTTTGCTAATTTTTCGATTTTACTTGGAATTTTCTTATACTTTTTTTTTTATATATACAAATTCTTATTTAATCTTATTATATATTATCATCATTATATTGTTATCATTATTATTAATTATATATTTATATTTTTTTCAATATTATTCAATATAAAATTATTATAATTATAAAAATAATTCAAATTATATTTTTATTATTTTTTGAATTATACTTAAAAAAAAAATTTAATATAATTTAAAAAAAATAAAAATAAAAAAATTTATAATAAATTATATAACATATTTAATTAAATTTTTTTTAAATTATTACTATAATAATTATTTTTAATATACTAATACAATAATAATATGATAATAATCAAAATAATTAAATATTATAACCACATTATATTATATTAACTAATTATTATTATTATATTATTACATAATAATAGATATTACAAAAAAATAAATAATAATATATAATAATAATTAATAATATAATTATAATTATATATAATAATAATTTAATATAATAATAATAACTAATAATAATATAAAATATTCAAATGTTATCAAAATCTTTTTATTCTCACTTTTACCATCATTATTGTTTGATTAATACATTTTAATTTATATCATATTACCCTAATAATTGCCGAAATACCCAAAGAAATCGAAAAACTCATTTTGGAGTATACTCTCAAAAGGCTATATTTCGTAGATTTTGCCGATTTTTCGACATTTGGGAATGTTTTCTATATAACCTTATTTTATATAATATGGACACAATTCTGTATATCATCATTATTATCATGATTATCATCATTATTATCGTTATCATCATCATTATATCATTATCATCATTATCATCATATTACATATTATTGCAATTATTATCATCATTATTGCAATTGTATCATTATTATTGCAATTATTGGAGTATTATTATTATATTTATTGCAATAATACTAATAACCAACAATAATAATAGTAATAACAATAATAATAACAATAATAACGATTTTATAATAATTATTTATATCATTATCTTAATTAGTAATCGTTATTACTAATAATTAATATTTATAATAATTAATTTTGCAATTATACTACCATACAAATAATATGATATATAATTACATAATAAATACTAATAACATATTTATAACCACTAGCTTATATTATTATACTTATACTTATTATTATTATTTTATTATACAGTTATAAATAGATTTTGCATAATTTCTAATAATTTTGATAATAGTTATTTATAATAATTAATATATAATATAATAATAATTATATATAATATAATATTATATAATAATATTAATATATATTATCAAATGTTATCAAAATTCTCTTATTCTCACTTTTACCATCATTATTGTTATGATTATACAATTCTGGTAATTATTATCATTATTACCCTAATAATTGCCGAAATAAACCCAAAAAATCGAAAAAAAACGTCATTTTGAGTATAACTCTCAAAGGCTATATTTCGCTAGATTTGCCGCTTTTTTCGACTTTTGGGAATGTTTTTCTTATACCTTTTTTTATATTATATATGGACACAATTCCTGTTATTATCATCATTATTATCATGATTATCATCATATTATCGTTATCATCATCATTATCATCATTATATCATTATCATCATCATTATCATCATTATTGCAATTATATCATCATTATTGCAATTGTTATCATTATTATTGCAATTATTGGAGTTATAGTATATATTTTTGAATAATATTAATAACCACAAAATAATAAATAATAATAATACAATAATAATAACAATAATAACGATTTTATAATAATTATTTATATCATTATCTTAATTAGTATCGTTATTACTGTAATTAATTACTGTTATAATAATATTTTTGCATTATACTACAGTACAAATAATAATGATGATAATAATTACAATAATAATACTAATAACAATATTATAACCACTAGCATTATTATATTATACTTATACTTATTATTATTATTGTTATTATTACAGTTTATATAGATTTTTGGCAATAATACTAATAATTAATAATAGTAATCATATAATAATAATCTAATATTATATAATAATAATAATCTAATATTATATAATAATAATAATCTAATATTATATAATAATATTCAATGTTATCAAAATTCTCTTTATTCTCACTTTTACCATCATTATTGTTATGATTAATACAATTTGGTAATTATTATCATTATTACCCTAATAATTGCCGAAATACCAAAGAAATCGAAAAAACGTCATTTTGGAGTATACTCTCAAAAGGCTATATTTCGCTAGATTTTGCCGCTTTTTCGACTTTTGGGAATGTTTTTCTTATACCTTTTTTATATTATATATGGAAACAATTCCTGTTATTATCATCATTATTATCATGATTATCATCATTATTATCGTTATAAACATCATTATCATCATTATCATCATATCATCATCATTATCATCATTATTGCAATTATTATCATCATTATTGCAATTGTTATGCATTATTATTGCAATTATTGGGAGTTATAGTATATATTTTGCAAAATACTAATAACCACAACAAGAATAATAGGAATAACACTAAATAATAACAATAATAACGATTTTATAATAATTTTTATAGTCCATTAGCTTATTAGTATCGTTATTAACTGTAATTATTAATGTTATAATAATATTTTTGCAATTATATACCAGTGACAAATAATAACGATGAATAATAATTACAATAATAATATAATAAACAATATTATAACCATAGCATTATTATTATTATAACTGAAGATTATTAGTAATGTTATTATTACAGTTATAATAGATTTGTTGGGCAATGAATACTAAGAATATGATTAATAGTACTACTAAGAATAAGTAAGTAAGAAGAAATAAGAATAATATGAATAATAATAAGAAGTAATAATACTAATAATAATAATAATAATATATAATATCAAATGTTGGATCAAAAATGCTCGGTATTTCGCCGGTTGTGTCTACCATCATGATTGTTATTGTTATGATTAATACAATTTCTGTAATTATTATCATTCCTATTACCAATAATTGCCGAAAATCACCACAGAATCGAAAAAACGTTCATGTTGGAGTATACTCTCAAAAGGCTAATTTCGCTAGATTTTGCGCTTTTTCGACTTTTTGGGAATGTTGTTCTATACCTTTTTTATATTATATATGGGACACAACTCCTGTTATTATCATCATTATTATCAGGATAGCATCATATTATCGTTATCATCATCATAGTCATCATTATCATCATGATCATCTCATTATCATCATTATTGCAATATTATCAGCCTTATGGAATTGTTATCATATTATTGCAATTATGGAGTTATAGTATTATATTGAAATAATACTAATAACCACAACAATAATAATAGTCAATAACATAATAATAACCAATAATAACGATTTTATAATATTATTGTATATCATTATCTTAATTAGTATGTATTACAGTAATATTACTTATAATAATTAATTTAATATAATACATAATAAATTATATTAATTATTATAATATACTTAATAATATGTATACTGTATTATTATTTATAATATTATTTTCAATTATATACTAGTAACAATATAATGATTTAAAATACAATAATAATAATAAATAAATATAATAATAATAATATATATTATAATATATATATATATATATATTAATAATATATATAATTTTGGCAAAATACTTAATTAAATACATATTTTATATAATAACAATAATATAATATATAATAATATATTAATATATAATTAATAATAATATAAAATATTTCAATATCATATCAAAATTTCTATTTCACTTTTACATATATTGTTAGATAATACAATTCGGTTTTATATTTATACCCTATATTAAATACCAAAATCGTAAAATTCATTTTAGTTATTCAAATTATTCATACATTATCATTATATATATATTAATTTATATTATATTTATATATATATGAACCATGATTATATATTATCTTATTATATATTATTTATATTAATTAATAATTTATACATAATATAATATATAAATATAATTATTAATATTAATATTATATATAATATAATTAAATATATTATAATAATTATTAATATTATCTAATAATTAAATAATAATATATAATATTATCAATAACACATAATATAATATATCATAATATATCAATTATATACTAATAATATAATAATATTATTAATTATATATAAATTATATAATATAATAATACTAAATAATAATATCAAGTTATCAAAATCTCATTATTATCATTTTACATCATTATTTATATTATCAATTTGTATATTATCATTTACTATATTCATAATTATTAAGAATGAAAAAACTATTTTGGAATATATATCAAAAGGTATATTAACTAGATTTTAACATATTATAACATTAATGAATTTTTCTTACTTTTTATTATATATGTAATTCGTATTATAATTTATTGAATTATTAATATAATATATATAATATATTAATAATATAATATAATAATATAATTAATATATAATAATTATTATAACTATTATATAATTTATATATTATTCAAATTTTTGATTATAGTTACATATTTTTGAATAATACTAATTAACATCAATAATAATAATATAATAACAATAAAATAATAAAATAAAAACATTTATAATAATTAATAATATTATTTATATTATTCATTAATGTAATTTTATTATAATATTATTTTGAATTAAATCTGTCAAATATATGATATAATAATATACAAATCATAAATCTTAATAACAATTTAACCACTATGATTTTATATATCTATACTATTATTATTATTTTATATTAAGTTAATATAATTTTGGCAAAATCTATAATTAATAATAGATATATAATATATAATAATAATAATAATAATAATAATAATAATATAATAAAATAATAATAACATAATAAGATATATAATTAATAATATTCAAATTTATCAAATTTCGTATACTAATTTTTATTATTCATATATAGTAATAATAGTAAATACTAATTACT
>NW_023652493.1:0-5251 GCF_015228065.2 Penaeus monodon
TTTTTTTTTTTTTTTTTTGTTGGGTTGTGTGTATGGGTGTGTTGTTGTATGGGTGTGTGTGTATGAGGGGGGGTGTGTGTGTGTGTGTGTGTGTGTGTTGTTTGTGTGTGTGTGTGTGTTGGGTTTTTTTGTGTGTTTGTGTGTTTTTTTTTTTATTTGGGGGTTTTGTGGGTTTTTGTGTGTGTGTTGTGTGTGTTTTTTTTTTTTTTTGTTTGGTGGTTGTTGTTTTGGTGTTGTGTGTGTTGTGTGTGGGTGTGTGTGTGTGTGTGTGTGTTGGGTGTGGTGTGTGTGTGTTGTGTGTGTGCGTGTGTGTGTGTGTGTGTGTGTGTGTGGGTGTGTGTTTGGGGTGGTGTAATTTTGGGGTGTGGGATGGGTGTGTGTGTTGGGGGTGGTGTATGGGTGGGGTGTGTGTGTTGTGGTAGGGTGGTTGTGTGTGTGTGGTGTGTGTGTGTGTGTGTGTGTGTGTGGTGTGTGTGTGTGTGTGTTGTGTGTGTGTGTGTGTGTGGTGGTGTGTGTGGTGTGTACAACTACATCTCTCATCATCCCCCCCCTAATACCTCAACAATTGTATTATATTTTATATATTTATATTATTATTTCTATATTTATTAAAAATTATATAAAAAATTAAAAAAAATTATAAAAAACTATAAATTTTTTATATTTTTTAATATATATATAATATATATATAATTTTAATATAATATATATATATATATTTTTATGTAAATGTATATTAAAATTGTGGTATGCGTGTATGGTGGTGTCTTTTTGGGTTTTTGTGTCTTTGTTAGGTGGTTCTTTGTGTGTGTGTGTGTGTGTGTGTGTGTGGTGTGTGTGTGTGTGTGTGTTGTGTGTGTGTTGTGGTGTGTGGTGTGGTGTTTGTGTTGTGTGTGTGGTGTGTGTGTATGGGGGTGTATGTGATGGGGTTGTTGGGGGGTGTGTATGGGTGTGTGTTTGGGTTGGGGGTGTGGTGTGTGTTGGGGGTGTTGTGTTGTAGTGGTTGTGTATGGTGTGTAGTGTGTGTGTGTGTGTGTGTGTGTGTGTGTGGGTGGTGTGTGTGTGTTGTGGGTGTGTGTGTGGTGTGGTGTGTGGTGTGGTGTGTTTGTGTGTGTGGTTGGTACATCATACATACAACATAATCATCATATTAGGGGTTTTTATAATAATAATTAATAATATTAATATATATATTAATATAATATATATATTTTATATAAAATAAAAAATATAAAAAATATTAAAAATTTTATAAATATAATAAATATATATAAATATATTTTATATATATAATATATTATATATATATATATTTTATATATATATATATAATATATTTATATGTAAAAAAGGTTTTTTTTTAAAATTAAAAGTGTGATGCTGTTGTGTGTGTGTCTTTTTGTGTGTGTTTTGGTGTGGTGTCTTTGTGTGTGTGTGTCTTTGTGTATGATGCAAATAGTATTTTGTATGATGAATTTGTATGTATGTTGTATGTTGTATTTTGTAGTATGTATTATGTATGTATGTATGTAGATAATTTTTATGTAGTATTTATGTATGTATGTATGTATGTTTGATGTATAAAAATGTGTGTGCCTTGTGGGTCTTTATACATATGCATAAGTAAAGATGTATATATATGTTTAAAATATATATATATATTATATAATTATTTTATATTTTTATATAAATTTATGTTTTCCCTTTTAAAAATAACAGTTTTTTTTTTTTTTTTTTTTGTTGTGTGTGTGTGTGGGTGTGTGTGGGTGTGTGGGGTGTGTGGGTGTGTGTGTGGGGTGTGTGTGTGTGTGTGTGTGTGTGTGTTGTGTGTTGTGGTTTTGTGTGTGTGTGTGTGTGTGTGTGTGGTTTTTTGTGTGTGTTGTGGTGTGTGTGTGGTGTGGTTTTGTGTGTGTGTGTGTGTGTGTGGTGTGTGGGGTGTGTAATATATACAGATCCCGATCTAAAAAGATTTAAACTATACATTACAAATCAGCATAATACATAAACAATAATTACCTCAAAGCCCGCCTGCTTAACTCATGTGCCGCCCCACTGGTTAAGTTTTTTCCTCCCGGAAAAGATTAAATGCTGCTTGGGGTTTAAAACGTAAGCGTCTGCTCTTTCATTGAAGGGAAAACCATTTTTGTTATCTTTTTTCTGACACATCTCATTCAGCTTCAGCTTAACAGGGGAATTTTCTTTAGAAGGGATGTCTAAAAATATTATATTCAAAATATATATATTATAATATATAATATATTAATATTTAATATATAAATATATAAAATAAATATATATAATATATTTATATATTTATATATATAATATAAATATAATATTATATATTATTTTTATTTATATATATTATTAATTATTAATTTTTATATATTTTTAATTTAAAATATTTTTATATATTTTAAAATTTTTAAAATTTTTTTTAAATATTTAAAATTTTTTAAATATATTTTTAAAAAAAATTTTTATTTTAAATTTATATAAAAAAATTTATATATAAAATATATAAAAAATTTATAAAATTAAATATATTATAATATATAATATATATAATTTATATATATATAAAATTAAATATATATATTATTATATATTTATATTTTATATAATATATATATATTATATAATAATATATATATATATATATATATTGAATATAATATTTTTGACAACCTTCTAAAGAAAATTCTCCTTTAGAGCTGAAGATCTAAATGTGATGTGCAGAACAACTGAGAAAAACAATGGTTTTCCCTTAAAGAAAAGAGACAGAAGTTTACTTTTAAACCAAAGCAGCTTTTAATGCTTCCTGGAGAAAAAAATTTAAACACATGTGGTGCAGCACATAATTAAGAGGCGTTTTAGGTAAGTTATTGTTTATGTATTATGCATGATTTTTATAGTATAGTTTAAATCTGGTTTTTAAACTGGATCTGTATATATGTACACACACACACACACACACACAACAAAAACAAACACACAAAACCACACAAACACACACACCACACACAACACCACACACACACAACACCACACACACACAAAAACACACACACCCCAAAACACCCAACATTTTTACACAATAACACACACACACACACACACACACACACACCACCACAACACACAAACCCCCACACACAACCACCACACAAAACACACAACACAAACACACACACAAAAAAAAAAAAAAAAAGAATGTTATATTACAATGGAAACAAAATATATTATAATTTAATATATAATATATATTAATATTTATATATATGACTTATATACATCTTAAATATATGCATATTATAAAGACACACACACAGCCACCATTTTATAATACAAAAACATACATACATAATACAATCATACAACATAAAAATACATCATATACAACATACAAAATACTTAAAAACATAAACATACAACCAATCATACATTCATACATAAATATTCATACTTTTCATGCATACACAAAAAACACCCCAACACAAAGACACCACACACAAAGACACACCCCAAAGACACACACACTACAGCATACCAATATTTATATATACTTTACATATAAATATAATAATATATTATATATATATAATTTATAAAAATAATATATATTTTATATAATATAATTTATATATATTTTTAATTTATAATATTTATTATATTATAATATTTTAAAATATAATTTTATTTTAATATATATATATATATAATATATATATATATAAAATATTTTAATAAATATATTATATTACACATAATTTTATGTGTGTATGTATTATGTATGTTGAACACACACACACACACACACAACCACACACACACACACACACACACACACACACACACACAACACACACACACACACCACACACAACACACCACACACCACAACACACCAACAACCCATAAAAAACCCCCCCCCCCCCCCCCCTACACACACACCCAAACACCCCCACACCCATACACAACACCCTACACACACACCCCTAAACCCCACACCCCCTACCACACCCCCATCACAAACACCCCTACACACACACCCATACACACAAAAACCATACACACACCCACAAACACCACACACACACACACACACACCCCCCACACACACACACACACACACACCACACACACAAAACACACCACACAAAGCCCCCCACCCCCACCAAAGACACACAACCCATAACGCATACACACAATTTATATATAATTTTCAAAAATTAATTATTATTATATTATATATATTTAAAATTATAAAAATAATTTTTAATATTATATATATATATATTTTATGTATTATAATATTTTTAAAATATTTATTAATATTTATATAATATATATTATATATATATATATATTATTATATATATAATACCTATTATGTATGAGTATGTATGATGTATGTATGTATGTATTAGTTTTGTATTACACACACACACACACCCCCACCACACACACACACACCCCACACACACCCCACACACACACACACACACACACACACTACAACACCACACACACCCATAACACACACACAACACCCCAAACCCACACACAACCCCTACACCACACACACACACCACCCATACACAACACACACCACACACCCAACACACACACCCCAACAACACACAACACAACACCACCACACACCACACACACACACCCACACCCAACACAAAACAACACAACACCACACACACAAAACACACAACAAACACACACACACACAACACAAAACAACCCACCCAAACACCACCACCCATACAAACACCCAAAACCCCACAAAACCACACCCCACACACACACACACACACACACCACACACACAAAACACACACACCACAAACCCAACAAAAACAAAAAAACACCACATCAAACCCCAAACCCCCCAACAACCACCAAAAAACAAAAACAACACCTCATACTGGGCAAACTACCATAGTTATAGGGTTTTTACATCAACGGAGAAATGGGGGTTTTACAGTTTTCTCACCGAAAATTCTTTTTTGGGATAAAAGGGATTTGGGGTATCCGAAAAAAAATTATTAGGAAATTAAAAAATCAAAACAAAAAACTGTGTGAGTTTTTTATGGGTTAAAAACTCAAATTTTTGAAAGTTTTTGTTTATGATTTTTTGGGAATTTATGGTAATTTTTGTTTTTTTGCATTAAATTTTTTAAAGTCAGCGCTTTAGGAAGAATTTTATAAAAGAACCCATTTTTTAAATTTTTATTTA
>NW_023652494.1:0-5251 GCF_015228065.2 Penaeus monodon
GGAAAGAGGGGGAAAGGGGAAGAGAAGAGAGAGAGAGAGAGGAGAGAAAGAGGGGGGGGGGAAAGGGGGGGAAAGGGAAAAAAGGGGAGAAAAAAGGGGAAGAAAGGAAAAAAGGAAAAGGAAAGAGAGAAGGGAGAGAAAAAGGAAGAGAGAGGAGAAGAAAGAAGAAAAGAGAAAGGGGAAGAGAGAGAAAAGGAAGAAGAAAAGGAAAAGAGAGAGAGGGAAAGGAGAAAAAAGAAAAGAGGAGGAGAAAAAGAGGGGGGAAGGGGGGGAAAAGGAAAAAAAAGGGGAAGGAGAGAGAGGAGGGGGGAAGGGGGAAAAAAAAGAAGAGGGGGGAGAAGGGGGAAAGAAAGGAGAGGAGAGGGGGAGGGGGAGGAGAGGGGGAGAGGGAGGGAGAGGGGGAGAGGGGGAAAAAAAAGGGGGAAAAAAAAAAGGGGGGAAGAAAAAAGGGGGGAAGAAGGGGAGGGGGGAGGAGAGGGAGAGGGAGAAGAGAGGAAGGGGGGGAGAGAGGGAAGAGGGGGAGGGGGGGGGGGGGAAAGAAAGGAAAGAGAAAAAAAAGAAAAAAAATTTTTTAAAAAATTTTGGAATGAAAAATCTATTAAGACGTTTTTCGAAAAAAATTGGAAGGAAATTAAATTTTTAAAAAAATTTTTTAAATGGGGGTTTTTAAATTCTTTATTTTTTTTTAAGAAGTTTTCCCGGGGTGAAAAATTGCATTAGGGGTCATGGTTTTTTATTTTTTATCCATACAATTATTGATTTTTTAAATTGGGGGTTTGGCTTTTTTTCTGAAGACTGCTCTTTTATTTTGTAATAAACCACCAATAATTAAAAGGAAAAAGAAATGGGGGAATTGGGGTTTGCTGTGCAAAAGTACTTTAATAAACAAAAACCAGCTTTGGTTGAGCTTGTCTATTAAAAAAAAGAAAAAGAAAAGAAAATGAGATCAGATTGTTTTTCTATCATTCCCTCAACAAAAGTTTTTTGAAAATTTTGTTTTTCATTTTTTTTTCATCATAAAGCCCCATTTTATTTTTTTAAAAAAATATTAAAAAAGTACTTAACCATTTTTGATACGAAAAAAAGAGTGTGGTAAAAATATTTTTTTTTTTTAAATTTTAAATTTAAAAAAGGGACCCCCTCTCTAGCTTACCCAAAATGTAGAAAAAACCAAACCATAGAATTTATTTGAAAAGATAAGCGGACTTCAAAAGAACCTGCAGTGCCCCCCAAGTTGGGGGTTTTTTTGCTTAAAATGGAGGATTGAAAACAAAAAGGAACTTGGGTTTTTTATTGTAAAAATTAAAAATTTAGCCATTCATTTTTAGCCTTTTAAAAAAAAGAAAACCAAAAACTTTTCTGCCAATATTTTTAATAAAAGGGTTCTCCCCCGCTTCAAAATGTTGTTTTTTTTTTCTTTTTTTAAAATATTTATTTACAGGGGCTTTTGGGGCCCCATTTTCCGCATAAAGCAAAGGGGGGGGGGGGTTTTTTGGCATTGCCCCTTTACCTTTCCACTACCCCCCTTTCCCCCCCAAGATATTCCTTCTTCTTTGAAAGGACCCCCGAAAATTTTTTTAAGAGCTGGGGAAACAGTTGCCACCTTTTGTGGGTACCCTTAAATACGCTTTTGAAGGAATTGGAGTGGGGGAAAACCCTATTTTTTAATTTAAATTGCATGGATTTATGCACTTATTTTTTGCTCCCCTTGTGTTTTATTTTTTATTGTTTCATTAAATTATTGTGATTAGTATTTATTTTTTTTTAAAGTTTTTTAAAAAGTGGTAATTTTAAAAAATGTAGTGGTCCCTTTCAAAAAGGTTGAATAGCTTTGCTGCAGACTCTTTTTTGGAGTCCCTCCCCAGAACATGGCAAAAATATTCCAATTTTAACCCCCGTATAGCTGGGAAAAATTCTGATACATGTAGAAGACCCCCCCCTGGGCCAAACTGTAGGATGGTTAATAAAAACCCCTTGGGAGTTTTGTGACACTGGAAATTTTCCCAATGCCCTCATTAAAGGGTTTTAAAAGGAAAATATCAAAAAAGGGGAAACAAAATTTTTAAAAAATGCTATTTGATTTTTTCTTTTTTTTTTAAGACAGCCCAAAAAATCTTTTATTTTTTACATCATATACATTTTTTCTCGCAGAATTTTGCAATTTTTTTTGTATGTATACTTTTTTGGGAAATGGTCCCCCCATTATTTAAACATCCCATAGGAAAAACTCTCATTTTATCAACAATATCTATTATCCCCATCTTCCCTTCTATCTATCTATCCAATTCATTCTATATTAATTAAATTTTTAATTATTTATTATTTATATTTTATAATTTTAAAAAATATTTTATATATATATTTATTTTAAAAAATTTTTTATTTTTTTTATTTATTTTTATTATTATAAATTATTTTTATTATATATAAAAATTATTTTTTATATTAATTTTTTACCCTATTTTATTTTTTTTTTTATATTATTATTTTTTTTTAAAATTATTATATTTAAAAAAATATTAATTTACTATTAAAAAATTTTTTTATTTTTAAAAATTATTTTAAAATTAAAAAATTATAAATTATTATAAATTAAATATTTTTTATTATAAAAAATTTATATTATTTTTAAATTTTTTATTTTTTTTTATTAAATTTTAATTAATTTGAATTTAAAATTTTTATTTTTAATTTTCCCTTTTATTTTTTTTTTTTTTTTTATTCTTTATTTTTTTTTATTAGTAAAAAATAAAAAAAAAATAATCACCAAAAAAAAAGGAAAAAAATTTAATATAGGGAAAGAGGAATTCAAATAAAATTTTAAAAATATTATTATTTAAATTTATTTTATTTTATTTTTTAATTTTATTTAAAATAATAATTTTAATTTTTTTTCTCTTTCCCCCAAAATTTATTTTGAAAAACTTAGGTGGGTTTTTTTTTTACTATTTTTTTAGCGGGTTCGGGGGGAAAAAAGGGGTATCCCACTTGTTTGTTTAATTTTTTTAAACTAAAACCAAAAATAGTGGGAAATTTGATTTGAAAAAAAAAAATTTTTTAAAAAAAAATTTAAGAAAATTTCCCCTCCTTAGTCCCCCAAATTTAAATTTTTACCCTTTTAAAATAAAAACAACATTTTTTCCTTTTAATACAAACCCTTAAACCCCCAATGCCCCACAGGGAAAATGGGGAAAATGTGTTTTCCATTTTTATATTTTTGGAATGTCTCTGCAATGAGGTTTGCAGTGCTTAGCCCCAAAAGGATCAATTTTAGATCTTGTGATCTTACCTGATTTCACCTTCCTTGTATTGGGGGGGAAAAAAACGAATTTTTTTTATAGTGCTATGAATATCGATGTTGTTTTTTTTTTTTATTGTAAACATTAGAAATTAATATAATTTTAAACATTTAAATAAACAAAAAAATAAAAGCGTAAAAAATTTTTTGTAAAAAACAAAGAAAAAATGTACGTATATGCCATGCCCCATTTTCAAAGGTTAATTCCCATCTTGACACAAGCCTAGATTGTTTTTTGCAATGAATTTAACAAATCAAATTGGACAGTATCATCCTCTTTAAATGAAGAATGGAGATTATTCCCGCTTGATTAAACAAAAAATTAATTTGTGTTGCTTAAGAACCATTGAAACAGATTTGAAAAGGTAAAAATTTTTTGTAAGAAAAAGAAAATTAAATTTATATTCTTTTTAAATATTTTTTTTTAGGGGGGAAAAAAATTTATCTTTTGTTCAGCATATTCTTACCAGTTGATATATTTTAAACATTATATATTTCTCTGTTTTTTCCCTTAGGTTTTTGCCGTTTGGGGAGGAAAATGACAACCCAGAAGATTTTTTCCGGGGTGGTGCAAAACAGTGTTAAATCAGCCATGTTTAGTCACCTGTTTGGGTTTCTTGCTGTTGGATTCTTTTGGGTACCCAAAGTATGGGATGCTGTACATGGCTCAGTACCTTAACCTTCCACCAAGTGATAAGTAAGTGTTTTATTTTTAACTCTTATGAAGTTTTTTGTATTATCATATTTATTTTTAAAGATAATTACTGAGTACACTGGCTTTTTAAAGCCTATCTAAGAAACCATTAGTTTTCTCATTCATGAGTTAAAATGGAATTTGCTCTACTTTTTAAAATAGTACTTGATATGTGATATGGTAAGACAGAGAAGGAAGGGATTCAGAATAAACTTAGTTTTTATTCTGTGTAAACTCATGCAAATCTTGCATCTGAGATCATTTACAGAAAAAATATTTTATATTGATTTGTTACTTATATTTTAGTAATGTGCGACATATATTTTTTTATCAACTTCACTGATATTTTTTAGATTATTTGCTTTCATCATAATTTGTGCATATATTTTTTCAGCCTTGCAACAGTTGGTGAAAATCCTGATGGCAGTAGCAATCTACTTGACTTATTCACTGATGTTGTATGTTCCCTCGGAGAATCATGTGGCCACACCCTCCGCACTAGGTTCCATTCAAACAGGGCGAAACGTGTAGGAGAATATGCTTCAGGGCTTTCCTTGTTCTTATTATTGTAAGTATGGAGACTTTGCGTAATTATTTAGATGTCTTAACCCTTAACCCTGAAAATAAAGACAACATTTCCGTGCAAATTCAAGGGATAGGGTAATCAGGTGCTACTAGGGGCTTCATATTGAACCTTCAAGATCAAAAGTTACATACAAAGACAAAGTATATTTCTTTGTTAGATAGGAACTATATAGTGCATCAATAGAACACAAATTTGAAAAGTTTAATGCAGTTACCCTTTGCTTATGTATGAAAAAACTAACTTACTATGAATGTGTAAATGTAAACATTTCTATCATAGAAAACAATCATATGGGTGTTACACATTTAGTTATACATGTTGAATGTAAAAACAAAGTGATATACCATGAGGTAATTTTATGATGCATAATAGTATGTTGTGTGGAGAGGGAATATGAGGGAAAAGGGGAGAAGGTTTTAGCTGCATGAAATATGTATGATTGTCTGAAGAGTTATGTGATGATAACATGATCATGGCTAGAGAAATTTGCTAACAGATGTCTATGTGATATTACATTTGTCCATTGATAAGAAAAAAGTCATGGAGAAAAAAACACTAGTTTTTGATGGTTTACTTGATTGTGACAATTTAAACCCTCACTATTGATCTGACATTGTGTATGGATCCCATTGAATAAAATCTAAAAATGTCACTATGGGAGAAAAAGAACAGA
>NW_023652495.1:2500-5251 GCF_015228065.2 Penaeus monodon
ACACCCCCAACACACACACCACACAATATATATATATATATTATATAATTTTATATTTTTATATATATTATATATATAATATAATATTATAAAATAAATTAATAAAAATATATATATAAAATATATAAAATATATAATATATATATATATTATATATATTTATATTATTTTTTTCTTTATATATTATATCTTTATTTATTTATATATCTTTTTTATCTAATATATTAATATATTATATCATATATATTAATATTTTTATATTCTTATTTATATTTTTTATATTAATTATATTTGTGGTGTGTGTGTGGTGTGTTTGGGTGTGTGTGTTTGTGTGTTGGTGTTTGTGTGTGGTGTGTTGTTTGTATTCTTTCTCATTCTATTTAAAAATTTTTATTTTCTCTTTTTTTAAATTTTTGTTGTTGTTTATATTCTCATATCTTCTCTATATTTTCCTTTTTTAAATTTTCCCCTTCTATTTTTATCTCTTATTTTATTGTGTGTGTGTGTTGGGGTTGTGTGTGTGTGTGTGTGGTGTGTGTGTGTGTGTGTGTGTGTGTGTGTGTGTTGTGTGTGTGTGTTTTGGTGTATTTTTCTATCTTTCTATTTTTCTTTTATTTTAAAATTTTCCTCTTATACTCTCTTTCTATTATCTAAAAATTTTTATATCCTCTTATTTCTTCTCTATATCTAAAATCCTCTTTTTATCTATCTTATATTTTATATTTTATCTTCTTTTCTATATTCCTTTTATTTTATATATATTAAAATTTCTATATATAATTTTATATATATATATATTTTTATATTATTTTTTATGTATGTTTGGTGTGCGTGTGTGGTGTGCCCTAATTGTTGTATAATATATCATATATTATATATATATATATATTATATATATTAATTATTTGTGTGTGTGGTTTTGTGTGTGTTGTGTGTGTGTGTGTGTGTGTGTATGTGTGTGTGTGTGGTGGGGTGTGTTGTGTGGTGTGTGTGTGTGTGTGTGTGTGGGGGTTTTGTGGTGTGTGGTGTGTTGTGTGTTTACATTACATTCCACTATAAACATATATTATATAATTAAATTTATATTTATATATATATTATTTTTTATTTTATATATTATTAATTTTTAAACTTTGGGTGTGTGTGTGTGTTTTTGTTTTATGGCATCCTCTATATACTAAATCCCTTATATAAAAACAAATTCATTCATTATATATATATATATAATATATTATATTATATTTAAATTTTTAATTTTATATTATTAAAGAATATACTTAAAAAAATACATCCATATTATATATTTATTTTTTTATATAAATTAAAATATATCTATATATATATAATTTTATATAATTTTTATAATATTTATCTATATATATTTTATTATATATAATATTTCTTTTGTGTGTGTTGGTGTAATATATATACTTATATACCCTTAATTAAAAATTTTTTTTTTTTTTTTGAAAGTATATTTGTTTTATATATAATCTTATTATATATATATATTTATATTTTAAATTTATATATTAAATTTTTTTTATATTATTTTGTGTGTGTGTGTTTGGGGGGGTGTGCGTGTGTGTGTGTGTTTTACCTATCTATATTTATCTATCTATCTGTATCTGTGTATTTTGTTATATGTTATATACATATCATTAATCCCACCACCACACACCACAACACCACACAATATATTACATAGTTGTGTTGTGTGTGTGGTGTGTGTGTGTGTTTCATACATCCATATTAAATATATATATTTATATATATATAATAATTATATATATATATTATGTTTATATACATTTACATATATCTATATTATATAATTTAATAATATATATATATTATAAACTATTACTTTTATACTTTTATATTTTATTATTATTATATATCTATTGTTGGTGTGTGGGGTGTGTGTGTGTGTGTGTGTGTGGTGTTTTTTTAATAATATTTATTTTTAATTTTTTATATTTTAAATAATTTATATTATTATTTTATATAAATATATTTTCTATATATTTATATTTTATATCTATTATTTAAAATTATTTTTATATATACATTATAAAAATTTATAATAATAATTTATATATTTATATAATTGTGTTGTGGTGTGTGTGGTTTTTGTGTGTGTGTGTGTGTGTGTGTGTGTGTGTTCATATATGAATTCTAATACATATATCTGTATATATATAAAATTAATATTATTATATTTATATATATTTTATATATTTCTATTAATATATATATATTATTTAATAATTTGTGTGTGTGTGCGTGTGTGTGTTTTTTTGTGTGTTTTTTGTTCTATGAGTGTGTGTGTGTGGGGTGTGTTGTGTGTGTGTGTGTGTGTGGGGTGTGTGTTGTGTGTGTGTGCCGTTGTATTATGTTATACGGATGTTTATTATGTATTTATATGCATATAAATATATATTATATAATATATTATTATAATATATCAACCACATAAAAGCATACTACATATATACATTACTATCATATACATACATACTCATTATATTTTTAATATATATAATTTTATATATAAAAAGTTATATATATTTTATTATAAATAAAATACTTAAATATGTATATGCAATATTTTTGTATATTATTTACACTTAGTGTGTATTATATTATATATATATATTAATATATATAATTATTATATATATATATATGTTAATTTTTAAAATATATATATATTATATTATATAATAATTATATTATATATTATTGTTA
>NW_023652498.1:0-5250 GCF_015228065.2 Penaeus monodon
ATATATATATATTATAATATATATAAAATTAAAAAAAAACTTATAATATATATTTTTTTTTTTTTTTTTTTGCTATTTTTTTTTTTAAATTATATTTTTTAAATTTTTTTTTTTTTTTTTTTATTTTTTTTTTTTTTTAAAAAAAAAAAAATTTTTTTTTTGTGTGTGTGTGTGTGGTGGTGTGTGTGTTTTTGTGGTGGTGTGTGTGGTGGGTGTGGGGTGGTGTGGTGGTTTGAGGGGGTTTTGTGGGGTTTATGATTGTTTTTATTATTTATGTATATTAAATATTTTTTTTATAATAAAACCAATAATTTTAAAACACACATAAATATATTATTATATATATAAAATTTTATATAATATATTATAAAAATTTTATAATTATTTGTGTTGTGGTGTGTGGGTTTTGGGGTTTTTTTTTGTGTGTTGTGTTGTGGTGTTTTGTGTGTGTGGGGGTGGGGTGGGGGTGGTGTGTGTGTGGTGTGTGTGCGTGTGGTGTGCGTGTGCGTGTGTGTTGAAGTGGGGGTTTAATATATTAATATTTTATATATATATATATATAATACATACTGAAATTATATAATAATATATAATATATATATAATATATTAATATGTGTGTGTGTGTGTGTGTGGTGTGTGTTGTGTGTGTGTGGGGTGTGTGTGTGTGTATGATTGTGTGTATGTTGATTATGTTTTTATGTAATTAATTTTTAGTATACAATACTTTAATACATACATAAATTGCCATATATTTTAATAATATTATTATTATATATATATATTATATATATATATATAATATATAGTTGTGTGTGTGGTGTGTGTGTGTGGGTGGTGTGTGTGTGGTGTTTTGTTTTTGGTGTGTTTTTTGGTGGTTTTGGTGTGTCTGGGGTGTGTGATTGTATGTATGAATTTATTTAAAAAAAATTTTTCTGTATATATACTATTATAAAATATTATATAAATTATATATATATTATATATATATATTATATATATAATAAAATTTTATACTAAATGCAATATTATATGTATTGTGTATGTGTGTGTATGTGTGTGGTGTGGTGTGTGTGTGGTGTGTGGGTGGGTGTGTGTGTGTGTGTGTGGTGTGTGGGGGTTTTGTGTGTGGGGTGTGTATACACAATATATTGTATTATATAATTTTATATATATAATATATTATATTTTTATATATATAATAAATACTTAACACACAACACATGCAATGTTAATGGGGATATATATAATATAAAATTTTAAATATATAATATTAATATATATTATTATTAATATAAAATTTTATAATATGTTTATGTGTGTGTGTGTGTGTGTGTGGACAAGAAAGGACAAGTACTTTTTCGGGTTACAGAATCTAATAACTAAAAATTTTTCGATTTTGAAAAGCAAAAAAACAATTTTTTAAAACAAAAAATTTTCTATTTTTTTCAAAAAAACAAAAAACAAAACCCAAAAACAAAAAAAAAAAAACAAAAAAAAAAAACACCAAAATTGTTTTCATTTTTAAAAACCATTATGGCTTAAAAATATAAATTAATACTTTTTCCTAAAAATTTCCATCATTTTTTTTTTTTTGTAGCTGGAAAATCTGATATAAAAATAGCATATGAAAAGGAAAATACAGTTTAGAAAAGCGGCCAACCTTATTAAAATTGCAGCCATTTGGAAACCCCCAGCCATGAAGAATAAATGATTTTCAGTGAAATGGATTTCCAAAGTGATCCTCTTGTGAGTCTCTGATGCAAGTACATTAGCCTCTATAAGCCAAAAACACCCAAAATGCGGTTTTGGTTTTTCTCAGAAAGCCACCTTGGACATTTGGCCCCTTTTAGCTCTCGGCCCAACACACACAAAACCCCACACACACACACCCCAACACACACACACAACCCAACCCCACACACACACACACCACACACAAATATATAATATTATATATAATATTATATGATATATAAAAACAACATATTATATAAATTAATATATATATATAATTATAATTTAAAAATATATATCATATATAATAAATAAAAAAATAAATATATGTTAAAATTTTATTATATATCTAATATATTATATATTTAATATATAATAAAATTTTCTATCATCTACATCTTCTATTATCTACTATCTATATATATATAATTGTTGTGGTTTTGTGTGTGTATGTATGTATGAGTATGTGTGTGTGTTGTGTGTGTGAGTGTGTGTTACATATATGAGATATTGATACATATAAAGTGAAAATAAGAGGCATATAGTCAGATACAACTACATACAAACCACCACATACGCACACAGCACACAACACACACAAACACATCAAACACAAAACACACACACACCACACACAACAACCACACACATAAAGCACCCACAAAACACCAGACATAAAAAACACACACAGATACCTAATTTACATAATATTTAATATATTTAATAAATATATATATATAAATTTACATTATATACATAAATATATGTTTTATACATAAACACACAACCCCCACACACCACACACACACCCACACAACCACATAAACACACACACACACCCCACAGACCCCAAACACACACCCCACCCCACACACACAAACCCCCCCCACCACAAACTAAACACACACAACCCACACACACACACACACCACACACAACACACACCCCAACACAACCACCACACATATAATATATTATATATATATATAATATATATATTTTATAAACACTATATAGTAATATAAGGGATATATGTAATTTTTTTTTTTTTAAATATATATATATATTATTAATATATAATAATATATATTTACTTATATACATGAATACATATACAACATAAATAGATAAAAGGGATTATACATATAACATACAACACACACACACACAACACATACACACACAACCACACACACACACACACACACACACATATATATAATATATATATATATATATATATATAATATATATATATATAATATAATATATATATATATTAGATATATGCACAAGCGCACACACAAACACACCCACATACTACATACATATAAATATATAATATATATATAATATTATATATATATATATATATATAATGTAGATATATATTTACTTATTAGATGTATGTATATATAAGTATATATATATTTATATATAATATATATATTATATATAATATAGGGGTGTGTGTTGTGTGTGGTGTGTTGTGTGTGTGTGTGTTTTGTGTGTGTGTGTGTGTGTACGTAATTTTATAGTGTGTCCTCTTTGTATATGTTGTGCTCACCCTTTACAGCCAAAGTAAGAGAAGCCTACGATCTTGAATCTAAGAGAGGAAGACGCTCAAGAAGAAGCTGGATGGTATAGGGAGGCAATCTCATTATACACAGTAGTTCTCCCCTTTTAAACCCTTCCACCATTATTGCAAAAACAATACGCGAGGTAAGAACATTATTAAGCCTTGGCAGCCATATTAGTAGCTCGGGAGACAATGGCTGCCCTCCTGCACCACAGGCAGCTAGGGTTCTCGCCCCTTTTGTAAGGGGACAAAGACGGCTAGACACACACCCTGGACGCAACACCCAGGACGTGATCTAACTGCTGGCTTTTGTAATGCTAAAAGTTCACGGCGGGGTGGGCAACCTTGTCAAGGTAGGGCCTCACACTTGCGATGCGGAGACAACAAGAAGGGATTCTGTGCCGTCGTATTTTGCAAGCGGTGGTGTGTTGGGAAGATTATGGTAGCTCAGGTCGCGGCGGTGTTGGTACTGGTGGTGATGAAGAAATACCATGGATGGACAGATTAGATTTTTTATTAAGAGGGAAAATTTTAGATGACTTAAAAGAGCGTATTCTCGAGATACAAAACAATGTGATATGGATTATACTTGCATATTGGTATTCTTAATAGTTAAAATAGAATATAGTAAATAATAAAGTTTTTTTTTTTTAAAACAATACTGTAGTGTGTCTAATCTCAGGAAATAAAAACCTGCAACTCAACCCAGATTCTGGATTACTCCGATTCGCCAAGTCTATTATTTATTCTAATTAGCTGACACTCAAGACACAGGATATTTGTAATACTCGTGTTCAATACTTTTATTTCTTTACTCCACTTTGCTGTTATTCTTTATCCTCAAAAAAGAAATCGGCGTATTCCAGAGACCAGTTCTTCCTTTTGAGATTGGCGGAGTGCAGTAGAGTTCCCAAAATAAATTTTATTATCGCTACTACTGAACCATAATTCATTTACGGTCGTACCCAGTATTTTTTGCTGTACAAAGTATATATGTGTTAGGAGCCCTTAGAATGGTCAGAGACAGTGACAGTGATAGCTACATGTGGAGTAGCTAATCAGTTAAGTATTAATATTACCATTATTTTACCGATTTCAATATCGGTAGCAGTGTAATAGTATTCGCCGTCAACTCAGGAAAAAAATCAAGGAAACTTAATAAAAAAAAAATGTAAATAAATGCGAATTCTGGACATGCGAGGAGAGAGCTACTTCCGGCAATGTTAACGCGTTACTCAAGGGAAAAAAAATGGGTGCCCTCAAACAAATGTTAAAGAGTGGTAAAAGAGCCTATTTGGAAAATATTTGGAAATACTGACTTCATATCAATACACATACATATGCGCACGCGTACGCACATATACGCATATATATTGCGTTCACCGGATAGCACTGTCAGCAGCAACAGTATTAAAAGCAGTAAATGTAGGAAAAAGAGTTGTAAGAGCATGAGCACTAAAACTATCGTTAATATTTGTAGTAAGCAGCATTACTAACAACAGCAGTGTTAACAGAGTCAGTGGTTAGGAGTAGTGTAAGCAATAATAATAGTGGTAAACCCGGGAGTAATTCTAACAACAGTAAAAATAGTAGTGTTAGTAGCATTAATAATAGTAATGAGACAGGAGCATTAACAGAACTATAACATCAACTAGTTATAAAGCAGCAACATAGTTTCAGAAATATCAATAATTAAACCGTAGTAATGAATGGTAGTTGGTAATGATGTGAGATGTGATAATGGAAAATGAATTCTTACTAGCGGAAGCAGTTGGGGAACCTCACAAGCAAAGAAAATGGAAAAACAAGGCATATTTTGAAGAATCCAAACATCAAATTAATGGGTTACTGGGGAATTAATTGTAAAATTTCTTTTTCGTCAGGAAAACAAAGCCTCAATACTCCAGTACTCATCGAGGAAAAATTTCGGGTATA
>NW_023652499.1:0-5250 GCF_015228065.2 Penaeus monodon
AAAAAACCCCCAAAAAAAAAAATTTTTGGCTTTTATTTAGTATCGTGTTAGTTGGTATGATACAGTATTTTTAAAAAATACTGTATTGAGTCCGGGAATTTTTATATCTGTAGTCACCTGAAAAATATGAGAGAACCTTTAAAAAACAATCAGAGTGTTTTATAAAATAATGAGTTAGTAGCTTTTTTTTCCCCAAATTATGAAAACCAAACCCCATTTTAAAAACTTCTTTACCCTATAATTACTGTTTTGTACTTCAACTTAATACTGCTATTTTACAGCACATCAATATTTACCTAGATGACCCAATTGGATAGCATCTCACTAGGTGAATCTGCAGGGAAAGATTTTTCGGTCTTTGGCTCCGCAATTTTTTAAGGGGAAAAAATGGAGGCTGGGTAACACGCTTCGTTTGAAAAAAGTGTATGGTGGATTTACATGCTTTTTTTTGTAGATGTATAAAGAAAGCGTCGGAAATAACTAACAATAAAAAGTTAGAGTATCAGTATTTTAGATTTTTTTCTCTTTAACATATTCAGGGAAAATTTTCTGAAACTTTTTATCATTGGTAAAATCATTACAGCTACTATTATACTATTTCATCAAATTTTATATGTGTTTTCTTGTGGTTTTCATATCTGTTTCACCAATTAGTTTATTATTTTTATTATTATTAATTTTTATTATTACTGTTATTTTTATGTTGATTATTTATTATTCTATTACTATGTTTATTTTTACTATTATTTATTTTTAATTGTAATCATTATTGTGATGATAATAAAATCATATTTATTTGAAGAAATATGATGGCTTTAAAAAGAAAATATTTTTTCTATTTATGGGTGTTCCATGGACTTTTATTTCATATAGAATTTTAACTTTTTTACCTGTTATATATTTTTGAGTTATCCAAATCAATGCATTTTGTAAGGTCCCCATATGCTTTACTTTTCTTTCTTTTCTTTCCCTTTTTTTAAAAAAAAAAAAAAAATCATGAAAATGGTATAGATATTTCAGATCATATCACTCAAGGTAAATTTTTATAATTACTAATTTAAAAACTTTTTTTGAAAAAAATTTTCCTTTTTTTCATACTATTAATCTAAAAAGGGGGAAAATATACATTAGTACTCTCAAAGGCCCTTAAACTTCAGTCAAAAGTGTGCTGCGTGTTTGTGTGTGTTTTAAAAATTAAATTTTAAAAATTAGTCAAATTTATATTTTAAAAAATATATAATATTAATATATATAATAATATATATATATTATATATATTATATATAAAAATATATTTAAAAAGTATAAAATAATAATTTTATAGATATATATATATATTATATATATATTAAATTATATTTTATATATATTTTAATAATATTAATATATATATTTTTTTTTTTTTTTTTTTTTTTTTTACAGTAGGTTTGTTTGACCGCTGTGGTCACAGCAGATACTTATTGAGTTTAATTTTGTGTGCTTTTGGGAGTGGACTGGTAGGGTCCCCAGTCCTTTCCACGGAGAGTCCAGTTTTTTTTTAGGTAATCATTCTTCTATTTACCCGGGCTTGAGCCCAGCCGGGACTTGGGCTGGTTGCCCCCCCAGTGGTTAGGTAGGTAATCGAGGGAATTTCCCTTCCCCCAAGGGAACAACGCGCCACCCGGGTAACCGAACACTCGAACCAGTTTGCCGTAGTGGAAGTCTTGAGTCCGATCTCTAACCACCGGCCCCACCCTCTCGTTACATGAAACCCCCTTTTAGGTGAGATGTTCCTGAGTCCCTTTTCCGTGTCCCCCTATAACAGGGGCTAATTTAAATTTGTTTTAAACAAGATGTTTTAAAGTAGCACACCCGCCTTTCACACTGCGGAGGGGCAAACGGCCACGAGAAGAGCTGGCCAAATATCCCCTTCTGAAGCCGCAGGTCATCATGGGTGTTACAAAAAGTACACGCGAATCATTTCCATTACAACTTTAATCATGCCGACGAGCGAAAAGGCGTCGTTGAAAGTTGTCCGTGGGTTAAATCAGCCTTTTGAATGTAAAGTGGAACGTGGGGATGACGATGGAAACCAAACACGAGCTACTGTCGGTAAGGGCAGTTTTAGCGTCTATGTTGACATCTCGACTTGCCCCTGAGGACCCTGCGCTTCGGTGACACCGCAGGGCAGGCCCAAGGTGGAAGACTACGCGCGGGTTTGTCAAAACCAGACCCCGAACAGACGCAGCCGAAGCCGAGATGAAAAAGTTGACATAATTTTTCCGCAGCCTGGGTTTTTGTCTTCCCCATCTGCAGCTCCGCCAGAACGCCTGCTTGGCCAAGAGCTATCCTTGTCTCTATTCGGGGAAAGAAACGTTCGTAAAGGCCTTTCAAAAAGGAGAGTTTCTTATAATTATATATATATTTTATTATATTATATTTTTAATATGATATATAAAATTAAATATATATATATATATATATATAATATATAAAAAAATTATAATATATAATATTATATTATTATATAATAATACATAATACATAATATGAAAAAAAAAACAGACAACACACACACACACAAGTGTGGTCTACGGGATGTTGAAAATTTTCCCATTTAGTTCAAAAAATTTGTTTCCTTTTAAAAAATTTTTCAAACCCCAAAAACACCAAAATTTTCTTTTGGCCCAACCCTCTATTTGTTAAAAAAAAATTTGTACCAAGGGAAGAGAAGTAAAGAAAGCCTTTGTCCTGTAGTTGACAGAATATTAACCTACGAAAAATTTACTATCGCATCAAAAAATTCCTAATTTTTGGAAAAGAAGTACATCAAAAGTCCGCTTTTAAAACAGAGGCAGGCCACATCTGTATATTTCTACAAACAGAGAAAGAGAACAAAAAAAAAAATAGAGATCACGAAATATTTCGCAATTTCATACCGCTTTAAATTTCCCTGGTTTCTGGTGGTACAATTACCCAGGGGGAATGCTTGTGCGGATGGGGGATCGTGAAGTTACAATTAGAAGATTTAATGCTGGCCGTTTCCTTTCGCTTTGGAGAGTCGGGTTATGGGTTTCTATGTTGAGACGCGATGAAGTCCAGGATAAGAAAAAACTGGCCACCGACCGCAGTATGTTGGGCCCTTGCTTAGTTCGTAGCCCTACGACATTTTTGGATATGGGACCAGCAGTTGTGTGTGTGGGTGGTGTGTGTGTGTGTGTGTGTGTGGTGTGTGTGTGTGTGTGCTTGTGTGTGTGTGCGTTTTTGTGGTGTGTGTGTGTGTGTGTGTGTGTGTGTGTGTGTGTGTGTGTGTGTGTTTTTGTATATGATTGTTTGTAAAATTATGTACATATTATGCATATACCATAGTGAATTATTAAAATATAATATATATATATATATATTTATGATATTATATTATAAAAATTATATATTAATATATATATAATATGTTATACACATAAAATTTTTAAATATAAATATATATATATATTATATATATATAAAAATTAATAATATTTTGGTGTGGTGTGTGTGTGGTGTGTGTGTGTTACATGCCACACACACACACACCACACCCATAATTTTATATTATATATATATATAATATTAATAATATTTTATATATATATATAATTTTAATACACACAGAAACACACACACACACACACACACACCACACTTTTCCCTGTGTTATACCAATGCGATAAAACGCCAGATACTAAGTAACGGGATTTTGAGGTTGCCAGCATGTGTGCTTCTGCTACAGGGGGCTTAATCACAACACCTGAGTCCCTGCCTTGAGAAACTCCGCCCCGCCTTGCCTGTTATGGGGGTCGTCACGGGATACTCACTCCCTTTAGGAATTTGTCTTCAGCATGTGGGCTGAAAAAAAACGGTAATCATCGAGCATCTTTTCATAATACTCTTCACACATGCATGTGCTATATATATTAACTATATAATATATTATATTATATATTTTAATATATATATATAAATAAAATTATATTATATATTATTATAATATTTATATTATTATATTATTATATATAATATATATAATATATTATAACCGTGTGTGTGTGTGTGTGTATCTATCTTCTGTCTATCTATCTATATATAAAACACATATAGTATGTGAAATTAATTTAGTATATTTTTTTTTTACATGTAATATATTATATATATATTATATATATATATATAGATATTATATATATATATATTATATGTGTGTGTGTGTGTTGTGGTGGTGTGTGTGTGTGGGTGGTGTGTATGTATATATTAATATATAATATATATATTTTAATATATATATTAAAATTAATATATACATATTATATATGTATTATATATATATATTATTATTAAAAATATATAATATTATTATATATTATAAAATATATATAATATTAATAATTTATATAATATATATATTAATATACAATAATATATTTTTATATATGTAAAAATTAATATATATATAATATATATTTTATTAAATAATAATAAACAACACACACACCACACCACACACACACCAAACACACAACACACCAAATTATATAATATTTTATATATATATATATAAATATATATATATATATATATATATATACATGAAAAAAAACTTTTAACAAAAATATATTAAAATACTATATGTGTAAATTAAATAGATAGACAGAGAATACACACACACACACACACACGTGTATATAATATTATAAATATAATATATATATTATATAATATATTATATATAATATTATATAATAAATTTTATTTTATTATTTATAATAAAATTTTATATATAATATATATTTTGTGTATATATATAAAAACACATAGCATGTGTAAAGAGTATGTTGAATAGATGTGTTTATGTTTACACGTTTTTTTCAGCCCCAAAACTGAAGACAAATTCCTAAGGCAGGAGTATCCCGTGAGCGACCCAAACAGAGCAAGGGGGAGGGGGGAGTTTTTCAAGGCAGGTGTCGGTGTTGTGATTAAGCCCCATGTAGCAAAACGACACATGCTGGCAACCCCCAAGAGTCCAGTTAACTGTAGTATCTGGCGTTAATATATCTGCATTGGTAACACACATGCAAATGTGGGGTTTTTTTGTGTGTGTGTTGTGTGTGTTGTTATGTTATATATATTATATATATATATATATATTATTTAAAATAAAATTTTATAATAATTATATATATATGTGGTGTGGGTTGTTGTGTGCATGTACACACCACACACACCCCACCCCACCAC
>NW_023652500.1:0-31027 GCF_015228065.2 Penaeus monodon
TATAATTATATAATAATAATATTATATATTATATATATTTTAATAATATAAATATATGTTTTTGTGGTGTGTGTGTGAGTGTGTGTTGTGTGGTGTGTGAGTGTGGGGTGTGTGTGTGTGTGGTGTCTTGTGTGTGTGGTGTGTGGGTGTGTGTGTGTGTGTGTGTGTGTGTGTGGGGGGGGGTGTGTGTGTGTATGTCGAGATCTATATTGATTCAACATTTTAAAAAGGTATGCTTATAATTGTAAAAATGCCTGGACCCACCAAAATGTTCCTTTACACATTTTCATTTTGAAGGCATATCTATATAACAAAATTTACTGTTAGAACTAATAGAATAAATTATAGTACTTATCAATAAATGGCTGGTTTGCTTAAATCGTTTTCACATTAAATGGGGGGAGGAAGTCAAAGGAGAGAGCAGGTTTGTCCTTCTTCAGCAGGCTCCTGGCTCTCATCGTGCACACAGGTATGTTAAGTGCCAAAAAATCTTGTTTTATCCCAAAAGTGAGGATTGTAAGGCTGGATAATTGAATTCATATAAATTTCTAATCATATACAATGAATTGTGATAACTCAGACGGCTCCTGGCTGTCATCCCGCACAGAGAGAGAGAGAGGTTGGGGGAAATTTGTGGTGAGAACAAGACCGCCATGATTTTGCGTGTCCAATATCTGTATTTTGCTTCTTTTTCTCTTATTTTTTTTGGGGCCCTAGATACAGCAACGGAATTATTCGAAAGAGACAATTCCGACTGCATCAAGGAATGAATGGGGAATGGAGCTAAAGTAAAGTATGGAGAAGGAATCGTGAAAGTTAGAAGGGAGCAATTGATTATTTGTTCGCCTAAAATGATAACGGAAACATACTGGGTGGTGAGGGTGAATCTCTTGATCCCGTTTCACATTGTTTTTATTATATCTGTTATTATTATCATTGGTTTATAATTATTAGGAAAAGGGAGGGTGTTGAGTTTGCCTTAGAATTTTATCAGGTTACTACAAGGGAATATTCCTTGTTTCCTTAAGTTTTACATCGCAATATGACATCTGTTTATTTTTATATGATTATAAAATAAAAGAAAAATTGAATAAATTGCTTCTATGACACTGTAACTTCGGCTCACACTCAAGAGAGGAATAAAACTGAAACCACTCGATATGTCTTCTCAAGTCATGTTACTCATTAAGTTCTAAGAAGTCAAATTGGATTTTCTCGGCAATAACGAAGAATAGAGTTAATTAAGTTTCACGTCGTCAGATAGAAATTTTGAAAGAATTGAGTACTCTTTACCATTTTGAAAAGCTCACCTAACATATTGCCAAGAGTAATTTTAGTAAGAATATATTCTTACCTATTAAATGAAGAAATGAATAAGTCTATAATAGAAGAATTCTTAATGCGACATTTGATGGAAAGGCATTTTTAAGTTTTTACGACGCAGACATATATTGTGTGTTTTGTGGGTTTGTCATGTAAATACATATATAGTTTATATTTAAATTATAGACATTTATATAAAATAATATATATATATATATATATTTATATATAATATAAATATATATATATATATATATATTAAAATTTTAATATATATATATATATTAAAATTATATATAAAAGCATGTTACAGTAAGGATATATAAACATACACCAAAACACACCAAAAACACAAAACCCCCAACACACGATAATATATAATATATATAATTAATTATATTATATTAATATATTTTATATAATATATATATATTTAGGTGTGTGTTGTGGTTGTGTGTGTGTGTGCCTGTGTTGTTAATTATTTTAAAATAATAATTTTATAAAATTATATATAAAAATATATAAATATGTAGTAGTTATAAGACATTTATATAAATATATATAATTTTAAAATATATATATATAATATATATGCTACACACACACACACCACACCAACACACACAAAACACACACACACACAACTAAATATAATATATATATTATATATATATATACATATATATTATATCCATTTATAAAAATAATATAATAATATAATATATATTAAAGAGAGGTGAGAGAGGGGAAAAATTCAATATATATATATAATTATATATATATATATATATATATTATATAATAATATATAATTTTTTTTTTTTTTTTTTTTTTTTTTTTTTTTTTTTTTTTTTTTTGCGAGTACTGGTGCATCATGCACACACGCATCCCCGCGCGCGTATGGGCATTTTGAAAGGGTTTTAAAATAATTTGGGTAAATCAATAATACGATAAAATTTCCTTGGGGCAAGGAATTTACCTGATGCTATTGCCACTGGAGGCAAAATAGGAAATCAATGGGGCCTTGCTTACTCCTTTATCCAATCAGTGCTGGTCCCAAGCCCGGATAAAATAGAGAGAATGATTACCTAGATAGGTAACCCCGGCACTCCCCGGGAAAAGGGAAACGGGGACCTACCACGTACTCATCCAAGAGATCACAAATAAAAAACACAATAATACATGCTAGACCACGGGGGCTCAAAGAACCTACCGTAAAAAAAAAAAAAAAAAAAAAAAAAAAAAAAAAAAAAAAAAAAAAAAAAAAAAAAAAAAAAAAAAAAAAATTTTATTAAAATTTTAATAAAATAAATATATAGGGGATATTATATATTTTAATATATATATATATATGCGCAAGGGTGTTTTTAACATATAAACATATACACACACCACACACACACCACAATATAATATTATATAATATATAAAATTTAAAAATAAATATATTACAATATATATAATTATAAATATATAAAAATATATAATATATATATATATGTTATCACATATTACGCAGGCGTGTGTGTGTGTGTATATAAAATTATATATATTTTAAAATTTTAATCTATATCTTTATCTATCTATTATCTATCTGTATATATTTTTATAAAATTATTAATATAATAATAAAATATATATATAATGAGAAGGAGAGAAAGACCGAAAAAGGGAAGGGCTAGGAAAACAACAACACCCCCCCCACACCCCACCGCTGGAAAAGCCCCCCTCCAGAAACAGCGAGTTTACCATCTGCCAAATCTTTTTAAAAAAACAAGATGTCAGGTGATTTGTTGCAAAATTTCCCCCGGTTTGCAAATTATAAAGGGTAGGTTTTTCATTTTCTTCAGTGTTGAAGTTTTTTTTCTCTGAAACCCAGGGTAGAAAAAAGGGAGGGGAAAGGAGAGGGACAGAAACGAGAAATCTTGGAGTAAGAAGGAGAGAGATTTGGGAGTAAAATATGGGTAAAGAGAGAAGAGAAAAAAAGGGGAAAGATTTATCCCGGGAAAAAGGAAAAGGAGAATTCAGGTATGCAGCGAGAGAAATCTTAGTTGAGACAGAGAGAGGGGGGGGGGAAGAAGGGGGAAAGGGAGGGGAGAAAAAGTTTGAGAGAGAGAGAGATACGGAGAAGAGAGAGAGAGAGAGAGAGAGAGGGAGAGAGAGAGAACACAGAGAGAGAGAGAAAGGGAAAACCCAAAAGAGAGAGAGCAAAACCAGAAAGAGAGAGAAAGGAAAGGGATTAAGGGAGAAAAAAGAGAGAGAGAGATTTCACTTTAAAAGAAAAAAGTAATGAAAAAATATGTGGAGACGAGACCAAAAATGTCAGAGTGTAAAATTTTAGAGAAGAATAATTTTAACTAGAAACGCAGCAAGAATCAAAAAAAGTACAAATAAAAAAAAAAGGAAAGACGAACACATATATAAAATAAAGGGGAGAAAAAGAAAAAGGGGTAAGTTAATTTCATCCCTTGAGTGCATATTTTCCCTAAATACCCCCCAGGGAGCTTGTCATTACAATGCTTTTTAAAAAAATAAAAGAAGAGAAAAGAAAAAAAATAATGAGAAATTTTCTCTGGCACATTTTTAGAAAAAAAAAATATAATTTTTTTTTTTCGTTTTTTTTATTTTTTTCGTGCTTTCCCGACAATGTTTTTTTCATATCGTGGGTCACGAAAAATATATTTTTTCCTATTATCTCGTCTGACGTTATCAAAAGGAAGGCAGCGAGGCATATTTCATTTCACTCATTTTTTTATCAATTGTAAAAATTGTCACACCCCATTACGAAAAAGACTAAATTCCCATCAGAATCTCCAAATAAAGTAATTAGAACAATTGAAAAACACTTTATTATTTCTAAAGGTACGTGTAAAAAACAGGCGCCCCATCCCCTTTTCCATTCGAATCAAAAAGTTTTAAAGTTTTTTTTAAAATAGACATCAAACTTGTTAAAATGGAGCCCGAATCACTTCGGGAAAAGGACCTTGGATTATTTCCAGACTCTATCTTTTAATCTTAATATTTTCGCCTATTTGCATATAAATGGGGCGAAATTTGTAGATAATTTGGATATTGTTGGTAGGCGAACACAATATTTTGTCTGTCTGTCTTCCTTTCTCCTCTCTCCTTTTCTCTCTCTCTCTCTCTTCTCTTTTCCCCTCCTCTCTTATAAAAAAATATATATATATAAAATTTTATATATATATATATTAATATATATATATCAATATTTTATAATATAATAAAATATTATATATATATATTAATTATATTTTTAATATATTATATAATATATATATTATAATAAATACAATATATATATATATAAAATATATAATAATATATATATATTATAATAATATATATATAAAATATATAAAAACGTGTGTGGTGTTTTGGTGTGTGGTGTGGTGTTTTGTTTGTGTGTGTATTTATTATACATATATATACATATATATATATCCTCTCTCGGTCTCTCTGTCTGTTGCCTTTGTCGTCGTCTGTCTTTCTGTCGTTTTTCCCTCTTTTATTTTTTTCTGTCTGTCTGTTTCTGACTGTCTCTCTCTCTCTTTTCTCTCTTTTCTCTCTCTCTCTCTCTCTCTCTTTTAATATTTTTATATATATATAATATATTATGGGTTTAATAATTTTATATATATATATTATATATTGCAAATTACACATATCATATACAAACATATATATATGTTTAAAATATATATATAATATTATATATATATATAATATAATAATAGAAAATAATAATATATATAATATATATATATTATATATATGTATATATGTAATTTTCTATATATAAAAAAAAAATAGGGACATACACCAACAAAAAACCACACACACACACATATATAAAAATTATATAAATATATATAGTTATATACACAGAAACACATTCTCATATATATATATATATATAAATATATATATATATTTTATTATATAGATATAATATATATATAATATATATATATAATATATATATAAAAATATATATATATATTTTAATATATTATATATTTATATATATTGTTTTCTTCTCAGCCCTCTCTCTCTCCGTCCTCTCTCTATTATCCTCTCTCCTCTCTTTACTTCTCTTTTTTCTCTTGTCTTTCTCTCACCTTCACTTTTTCCTCTCTCTCTTTTCCTCTTGATTAGATAGATGGAAGATAGATAAATAGTAGGTTAGGTATATTTTCAAAAAATATAAAAGATGCGAATAATGAATTCAAAGGTGAACCCGTTATATACTTTTTGACATGACTTAGCAAATTTAATCCTGCAATATCATCGAGAATAATCTGTTTTAGCAAATAGAAAAAGAATACATCATGAAAAAAAATATGTTCTAATTTTTCCTGCTTATCTTTTATAATTCGAAAATCTTAAAAAACTTGCGATACTAAAAATTTTCCCGTAATTAAAAATAAACTCATTAATACCGGTCTTTTGGCCCGACGCAAGCACATGTTACCTTTTTTTCCCATGACAAAAAAATGAATTTTATATATTATTTAAAAAAATTATTATATATATAATATATATTATATATATTATATATATATATATATTTTAAAATTTTTTAAAAAAAAAAAAACAAGAACGCAGAGAATTTTCCATATGAAAATTTTTTTCCTGCTTTTTTTTCCCTGAAGATTAAATTTACCCTTTAGCTTTTCGACTTAAAAAACTTTTAAAGAACCAACAAATTTTTCAAAGATCAACCTTACCCTAACGTGGGGGTTTCCAAAAGGGATCACTTCACAATAGGACAAGCTATGTTTTTTTTCATAAAGATTATAGGAATACGTCAACTTGAATTTAAAGGAACTTTGACATCTAAACTGGAAAAACAGTACAGAGAATCTCATTTAGGGTTTTCAAAAGACAAAGCAAACACAGAAAATATATTATAATATATTATATATAATAATTTTAAATTATATAATTTTTAAAAAATTAATATTATATAATATATTATATAATAAAATTTATATATATATAATATATATAGTGTGTGTTTTGTGTGTTTTGTTGGGTGTGTGTTTGTGGGGGTATGTGTGGGGTGTGTGTGCGCTTTTATTTTTTTACTATTTATAGATTGATTCATATAGTATACCTAAACTTAAATCAAAGGAAATTGGACTGCGAAAGAATGAAAACAGAACATGGAAATGTACTTTTCTCTCCTCTCTCTCTTTGTGAAGGGAAAGTATAAGGGGGTTTAAGTTGTCACGGGCAAGGGGGGAAGAATCACCCGCCCCCGGACCGGACAGGGGGGGTCTAACATATGTGTGGCCTTGGGGAAAAGGGGAGCAGGAGGAGGGGGGGGAAGAGGGGGTGGAGGAGGGGGGAGAGAGGGGGGGGGAGGAGGGGGAGGGGGGAAAAAGAAGTTAGGAGGGGGAGGAGGCGGAAAAAAAATTTTGGAGGGGGAAAAAAGGGAGAAGAGGATTTAGAAGGGGAGGAGGAGGGGGAAAAAGGTGGAGAGGGAGGGGGAGAAGGAAGAGGAGGAGGAGAAGGGGGAAGGGGGGGGAGGGGGGGAAAAAAGGTGGAGATAGGGGTGGAAAAGGAAGGGGAGGAGAGAACGGGAAAGGGAGAGGGGGGGGGGGAGGAAAAAGTGGACAAGGAGGTGAGAAGGAAGAGGAAAGGAGACGGGAAAAAAGGGATTGGGGGGAGGGGGTGAAGGAGGAAAAAAAAGTGGATAAAGAGGATAAGGGGGAAAGGGAGAAAAGAAGGAGGAGGTTGGAGGTAAAGATGAGATAGATTAGGGGTTTAAAAAAAAACGGAAAATGGAGTGGGAGGTTTTTCAGGAAGAAAAGAGAGGAAGTGAAAAATGTAGGGGAGAAGGACGCGGGCGGTACGGGAAGTAAACCCGATGCCTTCACGGAGAGGAAAAGGAGGAAAAAAGAAATAAGAGGAAGAAGGGGGAACGGAAAATGGTGGGGTTAGGGATTGGGATTAATCTTTTCCAAAAATCCTTTGGAAAAAAAAGGTAAGGGGGAAGGGGAGGCGATTATTAGGGGCCCTATACTACACGAATTACATCGAATAGATGAAAAAAAAAAGCTTTCCAAATTTTTTAATCACAGAAGAGAAATTTCCCAAAAAAGGGTTTTTACAATGATAAAAATATTACAAAAAAGAAGAAGAAGGAAAAGAGAAAAAGAAAAGAAAACAAAAAATAAAATAAAGAAATTAAAAAGAAACAAGACTACTTTATAAAGCGTAGAAAATCGGGAAAACACAGGGGCCCGAAAAAGCTCCAGGTTTTAGATTTACAGCCACTCTGGGCAAAAAGGGAGGACGAGTTGCGACCCAAAAAAAAAGTTCGAGTAAAAAAACAGATGGGTGGATAGATGTGAGGGGGGAGAAGAAACAGATAGACAATATAAGAAAAAAAAATTTGATAGAGAGGAAAAAAATTGGGGTAGAGAGAGAGAGGAGAGAGAGAGGAGAGAGAGAGAGAGAGAGAGAGAGAGAAAAAGAGAGAGAGAGAGAGAGAGAAAAAAGGGGGGGGGGGGGATAGAAAGAAAAATTTTTAAAGGAAAAAGCAGAAAAAATTGTTGCTATTAACGTTTTTCTTGGGGCAGTTTAGACAAAGGTTGCACATCAAATATCGACCTCTATTACCCACAATAAATACTTTTTTGAGGCCTTATAAATTCAAATTTTGAGTTATTTTCTCAGTCTTTCAGTTTGTTTTTTTTTTTTACAATATTTTCCCCCGGATTTTTTTTCTCCGCTTCTAAGGGCCCCCTGATTTCCCCTTTACTTCTTTCCCAGGTCTTGCTCGTGTGTTCCGTGACTTCGTCCTTTCCTCTTGGATTTTTCAAAAACCCATCTTCTTGAAAACCTTGTATATAATTAAGTTATCACTAAAGGGTAAATCAGGTTTCTTAAATCGTTTTCTTCTCCTTTTCTCTCTCTTTTTTTTTTTCTCTTTCTCTCTCTCTATCATCCTTTTTTTCTCTTTTTTTTCCCCCTCTCTTTTTTTTCTTTTTTTTTTTTTTTGTTTTGTTTTGTTTTTGCGTTTCTCTCTCTTTCATTCCTAACCTCTTCTCCCGGCCCTTTTTTTTCTCTTTTTCCTTCGGTTTTTTCTCTCCTTATCTTTCTTTTTTTTGTTCACTTCCTTTCTCCTCTTCTCTCTCTCTTCTCTCTTCTCTCTCTCTTCTCTCCACTATTCCTCTCCTGTCTCCGTTTTTTATCTTTTTTTAAGGTTTCTTATTTTTTACGATATAATAACCTTCAATTACCAGACTGGATATCCCAGTTTTAAATAATGCAAGGTCTAACCCCAGGGAGAGAAATAATGTTAAATACAGGGGTATTAGACATGAAAACCCCCCCCGAAACTGCGTTTCACGTAAAATTGTTATGCAGGAAATACATCCCCTGAACGCACGGTATTTTCCAAAATGGTGTAAAATCTCACACGTTGTAAATTTTCCCGATGCAAAAATTTCGCAACCAAAAAACACCCCCAAAAAGCAAATAATTCTAATGTGCAATTAAGGGGGACTCAGGCGGGGTACCCCGTAGCCCCCCTTACCTTGATTGTATAATTTATACACATGTAAAAAACTGGGCGGGCTAAACCCGTAAAATTTTATCACACTCCCAAAACAACCGCGCGAGCCCCCCTGGGTTTTCTTTCCCTTTAAATTTTATACACGAATCCGTAAACCTCTAAAAAAAATGCGGCAAAGGGGGGGGCGTTCTCATTGAGCCACGCAAGGATGGCCCCTGCAAAGGCCAGAGCCAGAGCGTTAGGGGCCTCGCCAGTTCAAAAGATTCCCTCCTGTACAAAAAAATTTTTCAAAAAACCCCGCCGCTTCAAGGTCTCGCTCAAGTAGGAACACCAAAACCCTTCTCCCGGCGCGCCGGAAAACTTCAGACACCAGGGGAAAAAATCCATAACCTACAGTAGCGACAGTAATTTTGGTAAACCCCATCTCTTTTTAAAGAGTAGGTAAACAAAAATTTTTAAAAAGGGAGAAAAAAAAATAAAAAAACCTGGTTGTAGTGCGAATGATATGATGAAACTGTATATGAAACTTATCGATTCTTGTAAAACCCAGATTTCATAAAGGTAATCCCCGAAAAACAAGAACGCAATCATTATATCAATCTACTGGTTATTCGCATAGCACCCCAGTATCACCAAAAACAGTCTTTAAAAAATTCGAATTTTTGAGGGAAGAATGTCATAGCATAATAGCAATAAGGAATTTTTGACCGAGAAGAAAAAAATTTTGAATTTTTGTGGCAAAAAAATTTGCCCAACCTACACTTAATTTTAAAAACGCCCGTAAATAAATAACCTTTTTTGTAATTCTTGTGAGAAAATTTTGACATGCAGGGGGCCATACTAGCAATTTTTACCAACGAACACGAAGTTGGAAAAGGGGTTTAAAAACAGCAAAGGGGAGGAAGGGGCGAGGTTGGAAGAGAGCAAAAAGGGGGAAATAAAGTAAAGACAGTATAAATAAAATTTAAAAAGGGATAGAAGAATAAGTGTATAAATAAAAAGGGGATGGATACAGGGAATAGGGATATAGGATTACATGGATAAAAAGTATAGATATTAGAGAACGAAAAGGGAGAGGGATGAAAAATTATTTATTTTCGGGGGTGTGGGGGAAAGGAGGGCTAAAATATGGTGTACGTGTGAGAGAGAGAGAGATAGGGGGGGGGGGGGCGTATACTGCTGCATATGTAAAAATATTCTTATAAAAAATTTTATATGTAACTCTGTGCCCTAGCTCCCTACCCAACCATCAGAAACCCGGGGGCCCAGTAAAAGCGACTCTCTTCGGCTTGTCTCGGGGCGCGAATATTCTCCCGGGCCATCCAATAAACGCGATACCTGACCGAGGGGTTTTACAACAGACCGAGTATTGCCCCAATTTTTCCCCAAAAATTTTCCTATCTTTTCCCCGGTCGGCCTCTGTCAGGGTTTACAAACAGCTGTGCCGAACGTTTCATTGGCAATTTGTTAGGGCGGCTGTTGCACGGCAGAAGGGGAAAACCACATTTTTGTTGTGGTTTGGAGAGACAAGGGTAAATTAATACAACAACTAGCACTCGCTCAAAAACCAATAGTTTTAGCAGGAAAAGTGGTTTTTTTTTTTACTTTTTTTTTTTTTCTCTTTTTTTATATTCCCCCCCATTTTTTTGAAAATTTTTGTCTGTACCTTTTCTTCATATTTGTTGTATTTATGATTATTATTCACCTTGTCATTTTTACTTTTAAATTTTTTATATCAAAGCTTTCCCTCACCCTTTTTTTTTACTTCAATCTCTACAACGCCTACAGTCTCCCCTCAGAATCCCCTACAAATCATACATATCCACTTAACTACAACCCCCCCACCCTAGTATTTAGGTATTCCCTTTCCCCCCTTTAAAACCCCCAAAGAACAATTCCAACGCCTATCCCCTTATTGAAGCATTCCTCAACAGATTTGGGGCTGAAGTTTCCTCTGAGGTAACAGTGATCCCCGAGAAGGCAGGACCCGGGTTTATTCGATTGTATCCGTTTTATCAGAGAGTTGAAAGGGGGGAAAGAGTTCTGTCCCATGCAACGGATGTGCGTCAGGCATTTAGAAAATTGCAGAAGAGAAGAGATAATGGAACATTGGAGATCCACTGTCATGAAAGGCGAACATGGAAATGAGTGATGTTGGGGATGCAAACACCACAAATTTATTTTATATATAATTAATATATATATATAATATATATATTATATATAATATACATATTATTTTTATTTTAAAATATATTTTAATATATATTATATATATGATATATAATATAATATATATAATTATATAATATATAGATATATATATATGTGTGTCTTTTTGGTTGTGTGTGTGTGTGTGTGGGGTTTTTTTGTGTTTTGGGTGTGTATTTTAATATATAAATATTTTATATTTTAATAATATATATATAGATAGATAGATAGATAGATGATAGATAGATAGATAGATATATAGATATTCACATAAATTATATTTAGTATATATACACATATATTATATATATTTTTTGTATATGTATATAATTTTATAAATAAACCACACACACACATCTGGTGTTTTTGTGTGTGTGTGTGTGTCTATGAGTGTTGGTGTTATATACATAATACAAAAAATATATATAAACATGTAAATATAAATTTAAAAATTTTATATATATATAATATTTTTAATAATTTATTTTTATTATATGCATTATATGTGTGCATATATATATTATAATAAAATTTTTATATATATTTATATAATAATATATATAAAAACTATATAATTGTATATATCTAAAATATATGTATATATACCAAATGTTATAAAAATTTATAATTTATTATATTATAATATATATAGTATAACCGTTTTAATGTTGACAAATTATAAAAAATGAATTAGGACCAAATATCTCTTTTTTTGTGAAGATATTCATATAATATATATAATAATATATTATATTATAATATATTAGAAGAGAGAGAGGGGAAAAGAGAGAGAGAGAGGAGAGATAGGGGGTTGTAGTGGTGTCAGGGCGGGGGCCGAGGGTTAGAGGCGGACTAAAGATGTCAGCGGCAATCGGAGTTCGGGGTTTTTCGAGTCCCCCGGCCGGCGCGTTTTTCCCGGGAAAGGAACTTCCCTGATTACCTGCACCCGCGGGGGGGCCCAAACCCAGCCCAATCAGGGGCCCAAAACCGGAAAAATAGAAAAGGTGACCGATAAAAAAAACCGGGCGGAAGGCAACCAAACCCACCGTTTAAAAAATTGCAAGAAAATCAGGAAAATCCAATCGCCAACGCCCTTGTAGAAAGGGCATTTAAAAAAAAAAAAAAAGGCCCGGGGGCCGAGTAGTAGAGATCGGATTTCAAACTGTCAGGGACTGGTTAAGCATAGGACTAAGACTGCACGACTGGTTGAGCTGGGACTCAAGACTTCACGACGGCAATCTGATTCGGGGGTTCGGTCCCGGCCGGCGCGTGTTCCTTTGGGCAAGGAACTTACCTGATTCCCTACCCAAAAAAAACGACAAGCCTTGACAAGTCGAGGCATATGCGAAAGGGGAAAGTCACCCCCCGGGGGTAAAACCCCCGGGGGGGGTTGGGAAAGGGGATCAATCAGGCAAGGGTGGCCTGCCATAAACTCAAAATAAGAATTAAAGGGCGTTAAAAAAAAAAAAAAAAAAAAAAAAAAAAAAAAAAAAAAAAAAAAAAAAATTAAAATATTAAAAATTAATATAATATTAAATTTATTAATAATAATATAATAATATATATGTAATTTTACATCCCTTATATTTTATATTGTACATATATATATATATATGGTATATATATATATATTATATATATAAATAATATAGTTAATATAAAATTTTATATAAAATTTTATATATAATTTTAAATATATATATATTATATATATATAAACAATAGATGACACACACCACACACAAAACAAAAAAAACAAACAACACACACACACCACACACAACACCCAAACACACACACACACACATATATATATTATATACTTACTCACACACCCCCCAACCACACAACCACATATATTACATAATATATATTTTTTTTTTTTTTTTTTTTTTTTATTAATTATATAAAATATATTTTTTTATATAATAATTTATTTAGTCTGCATATAAAACATATGATATATACTTTAACAAATTGATATCCAATATGTATATATTATACATTTTATTAATATTATATATATTATAATATAAATATATATTTATATATATATATTATAATAATTATATATGGTGTGTGTTGTGTGTGTTGGGGGTTGGTGTTGTAAAGTTATCTATATATAAATACATATGAATGCCACACACAACCCCACACACACCCACCACACACCCCACAACACCACAAAACACACACCACAACAACACACAACACACACCACACAACACACATATTAAATATAATAATATATAATATATATATATATATATTATATGTAATTTTGATAAAAAACATTTTACAATAAATATAATATATATATAATATATATTAATATATATAGGATATAAAAATAATAATTATATAATATAAAATATATATATATACAAAAACGCCCCCACCCGTGTGGTGTGTGGGGGGGGGTTTTTTTGAGGGGGAATATGAAATTTTTAATATATACAAATATAATAAAAAAATATTACATTAAATATATTATATATAAATATAAATTACATAATATAAATATATATAATATAAATTAAAATATATTTTTACAATATACTATATAGAGGGCTTATATACATAGTAAATAGATATACTATAGCATAAAAATATATATAATATAATATATTATATATATAAAAAATTAAAATTTTAAATAAAAAATTATAATAAAAACCGTTTTAATTTGACAAATGTAAAAAAAGAATAAATTTGACGAATATCTCTGTTTTGTGAGATTTATATATAAATATAATATAATAATATATATAATTTTTAAAATTATATATATATAAATAAATATATCATATTTTAAATAATATAATATTAATTATTATATATATTATATATATAATTTATAAAATATAATATTATATTATATAATATATTAATATATAAATTATATATATTGTTTTTAAAATTTATAATATATAATAAATTATTTAAAATGTAATATAAAATTATATAATATTATATATATTTATATAATATATATATGATGGATAGAGAGAGGAAAGACACACCGCACACACCCGAACACACACACAAACACACAACACAAACACACACAACACGCACACTACACACACACACAGCACACGCACCACACACCCAAAACCCACACACAACCACTTTTTTTTTAAAATTATTTATATAATATATATATATATATTATATAATGTGTGTGTGTGTTGGTGTGTGGTGTGTGGGTGTGTGTGGTGTGTGTGGTTTTATTTGGGATACAAACCACACATAGACGCGCGCACCCCTACCCCAAGCGTAATATATAATAATATATATATAAAATAAAAATTAAAATTAATATATATATATATATATATATATATTATAATATATAATATAATAAATATAATGATTTTATTAAATTTATTTATATAATATATATATCCCACCACACACACACACACAACCACCACCCACAAAACACAACACAAAAATACACACAGACACCCCAACACACAACACACCAACAACGCACACCAAACACACACACAAAACACAAAAAACACAGATTATATAAAATTTTATATATTATATAAATATAATATAATATATTATAAATATATTTGTGTGTTGTGTGTGTGTGTGTGTTGTGGTGTGTGTGTGTGTGTGTGCGTGGTGTGGTGTGGGTGGTGTTTTATATTTAGATACAAACACAACATAGACGCGCGCGCACACACTCACGCACACGTAAAATTTTTTAAAATTTTTATTTTATTTTTTAAATTATTAAATATATATTATATATATATTATATATATATAAATACCACACAACACACACACACACACTCACACACCACCATACATTATATATTTAATATATATATAATAATTATATATATATATTATATATATATATATTTATATCACACCACACACAATATACAGCGCTGCTAGGTGTGTTTCATTAATTTCGAACTTTATCATAGTGTGTGGGCATACAATATTGTGGGCCCAATGAAAACTAATGCGGGTTTTCGTCGAAAGATATGGTGGGTTCCCCCCCTTGTAATTCTGCGCACCTTGTTATATGACAGACTCCTTTTTATGTCGGGAAAGCAGGGAACCCCAAACTTCGAAACTTTTTGCGTGCCTTTTTTCTTTTCATATCCGAACTTCTCTCAAAAAACCAGGCTCGCTCCTTTTGGTAGCCTTCACTTTTCGGGCCACAAATTTTTCCCTCCCTTGGGGTGGGGCGCGGACCGTAAAGCACTTCTGGACGGCTTTTTGCTGTTTTTTAAAAAAAAGTTGGCAGACTTTGCTTGGGGTCAGCCATCTGTAAGACCCCAAGGAAAAGGGTTTGGGGCCCCCCTGATGTGAGGGGGAGAAGCAGCGCAGTCAAAAAGGGCAAAAAATTTTTAGCATCCGAGGGCGGGGCGTTCGGGCCCTTGGTTTCAGTGGCTCTCCAAAAAAAGGGGTTTTGCAATGTAAAAAAATTTTTTAAAAAAAAATCCTTTTTTCCCTACTGGGAAAACCCCCTTTAATTCATTATAAAATTTTAAATATATAATATAATATATAGTTTAATATTATAATATATATATTAAATATATATTAATAAGAATTATATGATATTAGTATATATATTTTAAAAGTAAAATTATGTAAATAAAATATTTATTATATATATATATATATAAATATATAATTATATATGTGTGTGTGTGGTGGGTGGTGTGTGTGTGGGGTGGTGTGTGTGTGTGTGTGTGGTCAATATTATATTATAATTTATTATATTTTATTTATTAATTATATTATATATATATTTTTATTTTTTTATTTATTTTTTTGGGGATTTACATTTAATAATATATTTTTATTTATATTTTATAATTTAAAATTTTAAATATATATATATATATTTTATTATTTTAAAAAATTTGGTTTGTGGTGTGTGGTGTGTGGTGTGGTGAGTGTGTGTGTTTTGGGGTTGGTGGTTGGTGTGTGTGGGTTTTGTGTGGTGTTTTTTTTATCCCTGCATATATTCATGCGTATATATTAAGTATACACAACACCAACACACACACACACACACACCACACCCACAACACACACACATAATAATATAATTTTATATAATATTAATATAATTTATATAAGGTTATAATTAGTATAATCTAAAATTATTTTAATAATATTAATATATTTTAACTTATAATTAACATATTATTTATTTTAAAAATATTATTATACACTTATATATATTATGTATATATATACATTGTAAAATTATGTATATTATAAAATATATATATAATATAAAAATTAAAAATTAATATATATATATATATAATGTATGTGTGTGTGTGTTTTTACCACACTATATCAGGGTTGATATATATATACATATATGTATTTGATAATACATTTTTTAATATATGTATATATACACACATATGAGTGCATGATGTTCGTGCTTTAAACTGTGTGCTGCGGGCTATGTATGATGCATATGTTTATCATAGTTATATAGAGCATATGGTATGTGTGTGTGTGCTTTATATTATTATATATATATATTATATATATAAAAATTTAAAATTTTTATATATATTAATATATATATATATTATATAGAAACTATGTATTTATATATATATATTTATATATATGTAAAATATAATATATATAATATATATAATTTATATAATATATATAATATTATATATAATTAATATATAATATTGCATTATATCACAAATATAATTGTGTGTGTGTGTATATATATATATATAATATTAATATATATATATTAAAATAATATAATATATTAATATATTATATATTAATATGCATATAATTAAAAATAAATATGTGGTTTTAAATAATGTAATATAGATTATATAATTTTATTAATATATATATATTATATAATAATAAATATATATAATATACATAAATACAACACACACACACAAACACACCCCCAACATTTTATATAGACACACCCCACAAACATAACACACAAAATTATATAAAATTATATATAATTTTATATATATTATATATAATATATATATATTAAAAACATATACACACACACACACACAAACACACCACCACACACATGTTTTTGTATGTATAGTGTTTTGACTGTGTAGTGGCGTATGCTGTGGGGGTTTTTATGTGTGTGGTGTGTGTGTGTGTGTGTGTGTTATACCTACAATATATAAATGTGGAAATATACATATATGATGTATGTAAAATTTCAATGATATTATGTATTATACCAACATACTGAGTGCAGTATGTTCGTGCTATTTACTGTGGCATGCGGGCTATGCATGACATAGTTAAAAATCTTTATATAATATATATAATAATTATATTATTATAATATATATATATTACATTATTTATTATATATTTTTAATATTTAATAATATGATATTTCTACAAATAATATGTGTGTGTGTGGTGTTTATATATTATAATATATAATTTTTAATATATATATATATATATTATATAATATAAAAATATTATATTGTTACCCCGCCCCGCCTCGGCTCTCTGCCCCCAAACCCCGGCAGGCTAGGCAGACGGCGTGCTAACAAGGGTGGAACACTAAACAGCTCCAAGAGTCACGAGCACCACAGCGCCCCCAGAAAAACCACGAGGGGAAAAGCCAAGGGGGCGGGGCGGGGCCATTTTATTCACAATTTTTTTTCCCGTACATTTTTATAGGCACAAAAAGGGGGAAACCAGCATGTCACACTGCACGATAAGCTTTTAAAGGGGAACACAAAAATTTTCAGGCCAAGGGACAACCCCAGGGGTTTACAGGAGCAGCACCCAAAAACCGTCTCTTGGGGTTGTTCCCCCGTCCTCCCTCCCAGCCGCGCGTCATTTTCCCAGGCCCTATGTTCCCCATGCCCAGGGATCCTTTTTTATGTTAAAACCTGTTTTTTCACAGAACAAAGACCCCCCGGCGTAAACACTATCCCCCCTATCAAGCAGACGACCCCTCTGCTCGACAACCTAAAACATAAACAAACTATTTGAAAATTTAAAAAAATTAGTCCTGGAACAAACAAAATTTTTCATCCAGCGTGCTTTCTTCGCTCTCACTGAGATCGCTCTGGAAGAGGTGGGGGCGGCGGTAGATTGGCTGGCACCCCGAGGGGATTTCCTGCCCCAAGACCCGGCTCATGGTCACATTGACGTCTGTTGCATCGCCCCCACGTCCAAAAGTTGTCCCCATCTCGGTCCGCGTCGCCACTCCTTATCGCCCCTACTGGGGCTAACGTCGTCATCTTTTTTACAAAGGCCCCAGGAGTAGCTTCCGGCCCATGGTAACGCCACAACCGGGGCAAGCCTCGAGGAATCAGCAATGGCCCCCCACCCAAACCAACTCCTTTCTCCCCGACGACTCTTCTGGATGCTCCCCTTCCTCACAAGTGCCAGCTTTGCACCCGCTGGCACCTTTTGGCCATCAGAGAAAATTTCTACCAACCTGTAACTAACCCCCCCTGGGGCCAACAAAAGGGTCCCCAACCACTACGCATCAGCCAGGAGGTTTTTGGGGGGTTTTCCCCGAGGCCCCCCCCTACTCCATGCACCCTTGACAGTCAAAACCAGATCCTAGAATCGTCCCGGGGGCAAGGTGCAGTCGCTCAGCCGTAACTAACTTGCACAGCCAACCCCTGGAAGCAATTTCAACCCCCTTTTACCGTGCACCCTCACCAGCTTTCCCTCCAAGGTGACACACCCTTATCTGCGTAGGTTTGTCAAGGCCCAGCAAAAAAGTGCTCGTCGAGATGGCACATACACCGGCAGCCCCCTGCACCATGCTGCCCCGCCAATCGAGCCTCCACTGGGCCCTTTAGTGCACACAATGCCCGTGACAAACACATCTCTGTGGTGCGCTGGAAATCGCATAGGGGAACAAAGACCCCCTGGCGTAGCAATATATTATATATATATATATATATATATAATTATATATATATATATATATAGAGAGAGAGAGAGAGAGAGAGAGAGAGGGAGAGACAAACAACCATGCGCACACAAAAATTAAAAAATATATATGAAATATATAAATAATATATAATGTATATATAAAAAATAAATTTATTAAATTTTATATTATATATATTATATATTTATAATATATATTTTATTATAAAATTTTATATATATATATAATTGTAATAATATAAATATATATTATATTTTTATATATATAATATAATATTATATATAATATATTAAAAGACAACCACACACACAAACACACCATTTTAATAGAACACCACCACATGGCAAAAATATATATTATAATAATAATAATATATATAAATATATATAATATATTTTTAAAATATCATATATAAACACCCCCACACCACACACGGTTTTTTATGTATATGTGTGTGTTTGGGCTGTGTATGGTGCGTATGGTGGTTGGGGGGTATGGTGTGTGTGGTGTGGGGGGTGGTGTGGTTTTTGGGTTTTTGTGGTAAAAACCCTAAACAAAAACAATAATATTATTTATTATGTACTTCTATTCATTATCGATATTTTTATTTACTTTACTACAGGGGGTCATTTTTACTTCTTTATGTATACACGCAAATTTTTGTTTTTTCTGAAACAGGAACGCAACCAGAAAGTTGTTATTAAAATATTGTGGGTTTTCATATACAACGGAGTTGAAACTTATCATTTCCCAAACCTAAAATTAGCTTCGCCCCGCTTCCCTCATTTTTCATTTTTTATTAAAACAAAAACTGGAAACAAAATTTCTGCTTTAAAAAAAAAACAACTTCTGCAATCACTTGTCTAGAATAAGAAAATACTGTTAAAATAATATTAAAAATCATTATGAAAATAATAAAAGCGTAACGCTAATACAGGAATTGTAACCAGAAATAATCCATTTGTTAATCCGATATATAAATATATATATATATTTATTAAAATATAAATTAAAATAATAATATATATATAAAATAATATATAAATATGTAAAATAAATAGTATATTGTATTATGTTATATTATTATAATATAATTTTAATAATGAAATAATATATATAAAAATTTTAATGAATGATAACATATATATAATATAAATATATAAATAATAATAGTATTATTAAAAATATATAAAAATATTTATAAAATATATATATATAGTTAATATTATTTATAGTATATTTATTTTTATGTAATTTTTATTAAAATATATTATATAAATATATATAATAAATATTAAAATAAATTTTTTTATACACACCACACACACACACACACACACACACCACAACAATATATATATATATATAATTTTATATATATAAATATATTATATAAATAAACACACAACACATTAAAGTGATATATATATTTATATATATTTTATATATAATTTTATATTATATATATATATTAAAAATAATATTTTTAAAATTTGAATTCATATATATAATTTTATATAATATAAATATAATATTTTAAAAATATATATATATAAAATATTATGAATTCACACACAAACACAACCCACACACACACATATGTAATATTATATTAATATATATATATATATATAATTATATATTATAATACATATATTATATATATTATATTAATAATATATAATATTATATTATATATATATATAATATATAAAAACACACACACTACACTGCGTATAATGTGTTTATATATATATTTATTATATATATTATATATATATAAAAAATAATATATATTAAATAATCTACTCTCTCCCCTTCTCTCTCCTCTCTCTCTCTCTTCTCTTATATATATATATATATTATTAAAATATTATAATTAATATAATATATATAATATATATTTATACACCACATACAAAATATGACCACACTCAAACACACACACACATATTTGGTGTGTGTATATATGATATATATATATAATATATATATATAATATAATATATATAAATATATGAAAAATAATTTCATGTATAATATATATAATAATATAATATATATTTTAATAAAATTATTATTTTTTATTTTAATATTATATATAAATATATTATAAGTACATTATATAAACATATAATAGTTTAAAATATATGTATAATTTATATATATTATATAATAAAATATATATAATATATATAAAAATAAAATAGATATATATCCTTCCTAAAAACAGTTTTGAAAAAAAGGCTGAAAGGGAAAACACCAGTAAGAAAGGAAGACACGCGACACGATTTTCCTTTCCCCCCTTTTCTTGCGTTTTGCCACTCTCTTCTCCCCCCGTTCGAAAAGCCTTTGGGAAACGTGGGACGGGAAGCCATAGATAGAAGCCTGTGAAACAAACGATGAAAAGGGGAATATCAAGAAAAGGGGGTAAAAAAAGGTTATGTGGCTTTGGAATACTTTTTCATTCAATTTTATTTTTTGAGGGTCTTTCCCGTGAGGTTTTTCCACGGGGAACTGACCCAGTTAACATAGAATGTACACCTTTTTTGTTTCTCGAGCTTTGAAACCACGAGGGAAGAAGTTAAAAATGGTAAAAGTGGAATGTATTTTTTTTATTAGAGATTAAGATTAAATCAATGATGGCAGAATTTTAAAATATATATTTTATAATAAATACAATATATTTATATATATATATATAATTTTATATATATATTTATATATATTATGGTTTTGGGTTGGTGTGGGTGGTGTGGGTGCGTGTGGTGTGTTGTTGTATATATATTATATATATATATATATTTTTATATATTTATATTTTATTGTGTGGTGGGTGTGTGTGTTGTTGGGTTGTTTGTGGTTGTGTGGTTGGGGGTGTGGTGTGTGTGTGTGTGTGTGTGTTGTGTGTGTGGGTGAGGGTTTTTTATTCATTTTTTTTATTAATATTATATATTTTTAATTTCTACTTATATATTTCAATTTATATATTTTATATTTAATTTAATATTTATATATATTCTTATATGTATATTGTAAATTTTTTTAAACAAAAATATATTAAAAATTTTTTTAAAATTTTAATTATAATTATAATATTTATTTTTATAAATCCCATATCATATTAATTTGTATTATATAATTTAAAAGTATTTTATAATATTTAATTATATATAATTTAAAAATTTAATATATATTAATATGTATTATTACAGTTAATATGCTTTTATTTATATATTTTTATTTATTTAAAACATAAAAATTTTTTATATTATATTTAATTAAAATTTTGGTATCAGAATTTTATATAATAACATATATAAATTTTTTATTTTATAATTTATTATATTTTATATTTAATATATGATAGGTGATAGATGAAAATAGTTTGATGTAGATAGATGATACTCACATATATATATATAATATTATTATATATTTTATTAATATATTTTATATATATTTGTAATTTAAAATTTTTATTATTTTATTTATTATATATAGAAATAATAATAGATAGATAGATAGAAGATAGATATCATATATATATATATATATTTTATAAATTATTATTAATTAGTAGATGATAGATAGATAGATGATACTATATTATATATATTTTAATATATATATATATATATATAATATATAATATAATATAATAAAATAATATATTATAAAATAAATTTTATATATATAATTATATAAATAATATATATATATATATAAGTAATGATATGGGTGGTGTGGGTTTTGTGTGTGTACATTTTTTTTAATATTCATAAGATTATATTAATGGTCCTTGAAAACGTATATATATATTAATATAATTATATATATATATATATATATATAAATAAATATATATATTCATATAGTATGTATTAGGATAATATGAATACGTAATAAAATATAATTATATATATATATATATATAAATAAAATTTTATAAATTATATAAATTTATATATATATTACATATCTAATATATATTATATATTTATATTATATATTATATATATATATATATAATATATATATATATATATTATATTATATATATATATATATTATATATATATATATATATATATAAATATATATAAATAAATATACTATATATCATTATATTTAAAAAAAATATATATATTTTAAAATATATATATATATATATATATATTTTAATATATATATTCATATATGTTATTTAAATTTTTGGTACTATGAATAGTATTATTTTAATAATATATATTATATAATATTAGTATATATATATATATATATAAATATATAATATATATATATTATAATATATAAAATTTTATATTTATATATAAATAATATATAATATAAAAATATATATATTAATTATATAATATTTAAATATAAAAAAATTTTATATTTATTATATGAATAAAAATTTTATTAATAAAAATTTTATATATAATTTATTATATAATATAATATTAATATATATATATAAAAATTTTGTTTTGTTTTGTTATATATATATTTTATTTTTATATATTATTTATTATATATATATATATATATAAATATATAATATTAAAATATATTATATATATTATATATAATATATTTTATATTATATATAATTTTTTTTAAAATAATATAATATATATTATATATATAATTATAAATAAAATTTTAAAATTTTAATTAATATATTTTTAAAAATTTAAATTTTATATAAATATTTTAAAAATTTCATATATTTTCAAATCTATTTTTATCTATTCATTAAATTTTTATCTTTTTTTTTTTTCCCCTTTCTTTTTAATAATTTATAAAATATATATATATATATTATATATAAATTTTATATATATTGGTTGGTGTGGTGTTGTTTTTTTTTAATATATAATTAATATACTATATATTATAAAATATATATATATATATATATTATATTTTATTTTATAAATATTAATATATAAAAATAAAAATTTATTAAAATAATAATATATATATTATATGTTTTTTTGTTTGTTTAATATATATATATATAATATATATATATTATATATATATATAAAATAGATAATAGGTGTTTGGTGTGTAATTACATTTATATATATAATTATTATATATTATAATATAATATATATAAATATTATATATTTTGTATAATATAATTATATAATATTATAGAGATTATATATAATATAATGATTAGAAATAAAAGATAGATAGATAAAAGATTATTTAATAATATATATATATAATATAATATAATTATGTATATAATATAAATAAAATAATATAATAATTATATAATAAATTTTAATAAAATAGATAATAGATAGAAATCGAAGATAAAATAGATGATAGATAATATCCATAATAATTTAAAATCAAAAATTTTAAACATATATATTATAATATAATATAAATAAATTATAAAAGTAATAAAAAATAAATATTATATATATATAAAGAAAGGGGGGTTTTGTTTTGGTAATTTTTAAAAACAAATAGTATAAATAAAAGGGGAATAGATAAAGTTAAAAAAATAATATATATATATATTAAATTTATATATAATATATATTATATAATTTATATATTATGTAAATGGATACATGAATTTTAAAAAGTTTTCATATTAAAATATATTAAATATATATATATATATATAAATATAAATATATAAAATTTATAAAAAATATATATATGAATTATATATTAAATATATATATTTATATAATATTAATTATATATATATATTATGATATATATATATATATATATAAATAAATTTTATATAATATATAATATATATAATATATAAATATATAAAAATATATATATATAATATATAAATAATATATATATTATAATTAATTAAATTATATAATAAAATAAAAATTTTAAATATAGCCTAATGTACAATGTATATTAATAATATAAATATATAAAATAATAATATATAATAAAAATATATATATATATAAAATATATTTATATATAATTATATATATATATATATATATATATATATTATTTTATAATATATATATAAAAAATATATATATTATATAAAATTTTTAAATTATTTTTTTTTAATTTTTTTATTTTATATATATATATAAAATATAATAATATTTAATATATATTATATATATTTTTTTTTTTTATTTTATATAATATTATAAATAAAATATTATATATATGATATTTTATATAATATAATAGAAATAATATATATATATATATATATATATATATAATATATATATTAAAATATTATATATATTGTTTTTTTTAAAAAAATATATTATATATATATATATTTAAAAATAGAAATTATAAATATAAAATTATTATAATTATAATATATAATTGATTAAAAAAATAAATAAAAAATGTTTGGTTGAAAAGATATATATATATATATATATATATATAAAATATTATATTAATAATAAATAAAAATAACATATATATTAATATATATTTATTTTTAAATGGGGAAATATATTATAATTAAAAATAAAATTATATAAAAATAAAATATTTAAATATATAAATAAAATAATATAATATTATATAATATAAAATATAATATAAGTATATTTTATATATTATATATTTTTTTTTTTTTTTAAAAATATATATATATATAAAAATTAAATATAATAATATATATTTTGTGTTTTTTTTTTTTTGGGTTGTTTAAAAATTTTTAATATTATTATTTTTTTTTTTTTTTATTTTTATTTTATTTATATATTATATTATATATTATTTATATATATATATATAATATATATAATTTTTTTTTTTTTTTTTTAAAAAAAAAAATAATATATTTTATATATATATATTATTTATATTATCTATATTTGGGAAAAAAAAAAATAAAATTTTATTTTAAAAATATATTAATATATATTATATATATATAATTATAATATAATGTGGTTTTTTTTGTGGTTTATTATAAAAAAAAATTAAAAAATTTTAATTTTAAATTTATAAATAATTAATTTAAATAAAAAAATTAATATATTGCAACACAAAAAATACAACAAAATAAATATATATAAAAAAATATAATATTAATATAATTAATAAATTATAAATAATTATAAAGTATTTAAAAAAAAAAAAATATATAATTTAATATATATAAAAATATTATATATATATATATATAAAAATTTTATATATATATAATTTTATAAAATATATTAAATTATAAAAAATATAATAATTTATTAATAAAATAAATGATTTTTATTATAAAAACCCATTTAATCACAACAACCCTAAATAAATTTTAATTAAAAAATAAAAATTTAATTTAAAAATAATAAAAATATATATAAATTAAAAAAATATAAATAAATTTTAAAAATAATTTAATTTTTTTTTTTTGGGGGGGGTTTTTTTTTTTTTAAAATAAAATTTGTAAATTAAATTAAAAAATTTTAAATAATATATAAATATATAAAATTTTTAATTTATTAATTTTTTTTTCTTTTAAAAAAAAATAATTTTTAATATTTATTATTATTTAAAAAAATAATTTTATTAACAAAAAAAAAAAATTTTAAAAAAATTAAACATTATAAAAGTTTTGGGTTTTGGGGGGGGTTTGTTTGGGGTGGTTTTTTTTATTTTTTTATATATTTTAAATTTTTATAAAAAAAAAAAAAAGAAAAAATTAATTATTAAAATTTTAAAAAAATTTTAAAAATTTTTTAATTTTTTAAAAATTATCAAAAATTTAATTAATTAAAATAAAAAATATACATAAAAATTATTTTTTTAAAAAAAAACCAATAATTAATTTATATAACTTAAAAAATTTTTAATTTCTACCGTGTTTGGGGAATTTCGGGGGGAGAAACTTTCAAAAACCCCAAAAAAAAAAAAAAAAATTTTTTTTTTATTTTAATATTATATATTAAATATATTTTCTATAAATTTAAATAAATATTTAAATTAAAAATTAAAAAAAATTATTATTTAATAAAAAAAATAAAGGGGAAAATTTTTCTTCCACTTTTGTTTGGGGGTTTACCACATAAGTTTGGGCTACGAAAAACTTGGAATTTTACGCACGAAAACAAGAAATATAAAAAAGGGGGGTAAAAATAGAATTTCCAAACCCCAAATACCCAAAATTAAAATTTCACATTGGGAAATTAAAAGGAAAAAAAATTTTCGAAAAGGGGGCGTTTTAAAACCCCAAAAAAAAAAAAAAAAAAAAAAAAAAAATTTTTTAAAAATTTAAATTTAAAAAAAAAATTTTTTAATTAATAAAGGTAATTTTTTATTAAATCATTTTATTTAAAAAAAAATTTTTTTAAAAAAAAAAACCCCTTAATTTTTTGGAGAAGCCTTCAGTTTTCAACAGGTTGGGTTTGGGGGTTCCATTTTTTGTTCGGAACCCCCCGGCAATCTTATTCCCCCACGAAAATTTTTTGGGCTTCTATCCAAATTAAATTTTAAAACCCGGTAATAAATTTAAAAAATAAAACCCCAATTAATTTAAAGGGTTTAAATTTTTTTTTTAAATTTTAAAAAATTTAAAAAATTGAAATTTTTTAAGGGGAATGTTTTTAAAATTTTTAGGTTTGAAAACAAGAGTTTTAAAAACCCCATAAAATAAAAGTTTGGGAAAATTTTTTCATTATTTGAAGTTTATGTTATTTTTTTTAAAAAAACCCCTCGGCATATTTTTGGTTTTTTTTTTTGTTTCGGGAAAAAAAAAAATTTTTTGTTAAAGGAAAAAAATTTTAAAAAAAGGGTTTTGGGAACAAGCAAACAAAAAGTACAAGGGGCGGGCCCCCAAGAAACCCCCCCAAAAAGGACAACTTTCAAAAATTTTTATCCTCATTTCCTTTTAAACAAAAGAAACAAAAAAAAAAAAAAAAATTTTTTTTTAAAAATTTTTTATTTAGGGGTAAAAAAGGTTTTTTAGCTACATTATTGTTTAAGGGGAAAAAAAAAAAAAAAAAAGATAAAAGGAAAAAAAAGGGGGAAAAAAAAAAAACCCAAAAAGGGAATATATAAAAAGAGAAAAAAGGGGGAAACAAAAAAAAAACTTAACTTCACTAAAAAAAAAAAAAAAAAAAAGCCCCCAAAAAAATTTTTTTTAAAAAGGGAAAAATTTTTTTTTTTTTTATGTTAAAATATTATATTGTTAAATATTATTTTAAAAAATTAATTTTTCAATTCAAATTTTTTTTAGTTTCCAAAAAAAGGAAAAATTTTTTAAATTTTAAAATTTTTAAAAATTTTAAAATTAAATCCCAAATTGGGACTTGTTTTTTAAATAAAAAATTTTTGTTTTTATTTGTAAATTTTTGTTATTATGAAAAAAAACAAGTAAATTCAATATTAATTTAAATTTATAAATAAAAAAAAAACCATGGGGGTTCGGTTTTTATTTAATTAAATTTAATATTTTAATTATAAAAGAAAAAAAGGGGGGCCCCCACAAAAAAAAAAAAAATTAATTTTTTCAAAATTTTCCCCATAAAATTTTAAAAAAATAAAATAAAAATAAAATATTTTTTTTTAAATTCCGTTGTCTTGGTTAAATATATAAGTTTTTTTGGGTTAAAAATTAAAGATGTAAAAAAAAAAATTTAACTTTTAATTTTTTTTCCTATCCCTTCTATTTTAAAAAAAAAATCTTTTTAAAAGTTTTTAAAAGCCTTTTAAAAAAAAAATAAAAAAAAAAAAATTAAAAAAAAGGAAATAATTTTATTTTAAAATTTTTGTTTTTAAAAAAAAAAAAAAAGAAAGGGGAAAAAAAAGAAAGAAAAGAAAGGGGAGGAAAAGAAAGAGAAAGAGGGCTTAAAGGGAAAGAGGATGGGGCGGGGGGTTTTTTTAAAAAAAAGGCAAAGAAAGAGAAACGGGAAAAAAAAACTTTTTAAAAAAAAAAAATGAAAATTTTTTAAAAAAAATTTTTAAAAAAAAAAATTTTAAATTAAAAACATTTTTTTTTTCCCTTTTTTTTTTTAAAAAAAAAAAAAAAAAAAAAAAAAAAAAAAAAAAAAAAAAAAAAAAAAAAACCCCCCCCCCCCCCCCCCCCCCCCCCCCCCCCCCAAAAAAAAAAAAAAAAAAAAAAAAAAAAAAAAAAAAAAAAAAAAAAAACCGGGCCCCCGAAACCAAAAAAAACCCCCCCTTTTTTTTTTTTTTTTTTTTTTTTTTTTAAAAAAAAAAAAAAAAAAATTTTTTTTTTTTTTTTTTTTTTAAATTGGGGGGAAAAAAAAAAAAAAAAAAAAAAAAAAAAAAAAAAAAAAAAAAAAAAAAAAAAAAATTTTTTTTAAAAAAAAATTTTTTTTTTTTTTTTTTTTTTTTTTTAAAAAAAAATTAAATTTTTTTTTTTTTTTTTTTTTTTTTTTTTTTTTTTTTTTTTTTTTTTTTTTTAAAAAAAAAAAAAAAAAAAAAAAAAAAAAAAAAAAAAAAAAAAAAAAAAAAAAAAAAAAAAAAAAAAGCCAAAAAAAAAAATTAAAAAAAAAAAAAAAAAAAAAAAAAAAAAAAAAAAAAAAAAAAAAAAAAAAAAAAAAAAAAAAAAAAAAAAAAAAAAAAAAAAAAAAAAAAAAACTATAAAAAAAAAAAGGATATATTTTTTAAAATATATATAATATTATATAAAATTAAAAATTTTTTTGGTTTTTTTTTTAATATATTTTTTATTTATAAATTATAAATTTATTATTTTTAATATATATATATATAATATATTTTAAATATTAAATATATATAATATATATATAAATTTTATATAATAATATATATATATATATATATTTTTAAATTATAAATATAATGAATATTATTATAAATAAAATATTATAAAATATATAAAATTATAAGAGAGAGAGAAGAGGAAGAAGAAAAGAAGGGGAGAGAGAGAAGAAAAAGAGAGAGAAAGAGAGAGAAAGAACAAGAGAGAGAAAAGAGAGAGAGGAGGGAAGGAAAGTGGGAGGGCCAAAAAAAGGGAGGCAGAAAAAGAAGAGAGAAACGGGCAGAGAAAAACAAAGAAAAAAAAGATGAGAAATAGGGAAAGAAAATAAAGAGAAAAGCATTTCATCTTTATCCCCAACAATTTTTTTCTTAGCCTTCCCCCCTTTTCACCTCCCACGCCACAAACCGCCCCCAATCCTCTTTTAATCTTAATTGAATTTTATTTCTAATTACTTTTTAAAATGCAATTTTTATTTCGAACCAAAAAAAACACGCGAAAGCTTTTAAAGAAAGCGCGTGCAGAAAACAGCACCTGTTGAAAAAAGACGGAACGGACATATATTTTATAGAATAAAATGTTCTGTTTTTTTCTTTGCGAAAAAAGAAAAGAAAATGCGACTAATTAACCCGTATAAAAAAGTAAATGGTATGAAAATCATGGTAAGATGAAACAAAAAGCGGAAGTGATGAGATTTGATAAAAACAAGTTCAATAAATATTTGAACAACAAAAAAATTAGTTTTTTTCTACTGAAGGATTCCATTTTGTATTCGGGATTTTTTACCACGTATAACGCAGTAAATATTCTTTGTGGGTGGATATTAAAGAAACAAACAAAAAAAAACGAAAAAAACCCCATAAGCATTTTTTTCCACGGAAAAACGAAATTAAAAAGGGTAAAAAGCTCCCAAAAAACTCTGGGTCTTTAGGGGAGAAGAAAACAAGAGTCGGGGAAGGTATGAGACAAAGGGTACCCTTTAGCTTATTGAGTCTTGAAAAAAAAAGGTAATTAGGTCTGAAGAAGGGGCCCCCCGACAAAAGACCTCCTTCATTAATAGGACAAAAAAAAAAAAAGCCAAAAAAGTACGTTTTGGGTTTAAGCAGTCACATCTTGTAATCTCTGTCTGTTGCGTTTTGTAATTTGGGTGCGTCCTCATGACGAAGCTGGTCCATGCTCCTTTTTAGGGGATTTTTGCCTCTTGATCGGGTTTTTGGGTTTGGAGTTGGTTTTTAATTTGCCCTTTTATTGGGTTTGGTTTTTTTAAAAAA
>NW_023652502.1:0-5250 GCF_015228065.2 Penaeus monodon
ATAATTTTTTGTTAAATATTTTATAAAATATAATTTTTATAATATATAATGATGTATATATAGATAATGCGGGAAAATAAGTATAAAATTTTATATTATATATTATTATATATTATTATTTATATATACTACGTGTGTGGTTTATAATAACAATATATTATATTATATATATATATAATATATATAATTTAAATATTAAACATTTATATTTATAATATATAAAATAAATTTTATATAAAATAATTTATTATTATATATATATATATAGATATATAAATTTATTTATATATATATAAAGCATTTTTATTAATTTTTATAACCTATTAAATTTTATAAAAAATTTAAATATATGTATATTATATTAATATATATATAATATTCATAATATATATAACAAAATAGATTTTTAAAATATATATATTTAATATATTATATATATATATATATATTAATATTATGCTATATAATATTATATATATAAAATTATTTTATACATTTTAAAAATTAACAAATTTCTCTCCCCCCACCCCTCTCTCCCTTTCCTCTCTCGCCTCTTCTCTCCTTCTCTCTCTTCCTCATTTATAAAATATATATATATTATATTATATCTAAATAAAACACACACACCACACGCACCACCACCCACACACACCCACACACACACACACAAAAATAATATAATATATTTTAATAAAATATATATTAAAATTTTTATTATAAAATAAAACTTAATAATATATTATATATTATATATATTTTATATAATATATATATTATATTATACGTATTAAAATAAAATTATATTTTTTTGGTGTATAATAAAAACATCCTATAAAAATTTTAAAATATTAATATATAAAATATATATAATATTATATCATTAAAATAAAAATGTATATATATATTATTATAAATATTATATTACATAACATATATTTAATTATATTAATAATATATAAAAATATAATAAAATATAATAATATAAAAAAAATTTTTTATAATAAAATTAAATTATATAAATATTATTATATATTTAATAAATAATGCTTTTATGTTTTTTATACATATATATATGTGTGGTGTATATATAGTATTAAAATATTATATTAATTAAAATTTTATATACATATTATATATATATAATATTTATATAATATATAAAAATATTTTAATATTTTAGTAATAAATATCATATATATTATATATACACACACACACACATATAAATATAAAAATATAATTTATATTTTATTATAAATTATTATATATATGCATATTAATATAATTAATAATATATCCTATATAATATAAATGCATATATCATATATAATTATATATATAATATATTTATTATAAAATATATATAATAATTATAATAATAATATGTTATAAATGAAAGTGAGAATAATTTGGATAATTTTGTTATTAATTTATTTGTATTTCTTAATTATCCTTTTTATTATTTTCATTAATATTATTATTAAATATATTTTATTTTTAATTTTTTATTATTTTTATTATTTTTATTATTATTTTTTTAATTTTTAGTAATTCCAAAAAAAAATTTTTTATAAATGTAATAATAAAAATAATAAAAATTAAAATTTAAGAATTATAATCTTTTTAATGTTTTTAATATTTTTGTTATTATTTTCATCATTATTTTTTTTCTGGTGTATAATTGCAAAAATAAATTTTAACTTAATAATTTAGTAATAACGATTTTAATTTAAATAATGATATAAAATTTTTATAAAACGTCTTTTTGTTTTTATTCTGTTTAACTATTTTATTTATTTAACTGCAATAATTGCAATAATGGATAAATTGCAAAAATGTGATAATAATTTCAATTTGATTGATGACGATTAAGTGATAATTGATGATAAAGAAATAATGTTTAAACATGAAAAATGATGAAAATAGAAAAGTTCCTTTAAAAAAAGTAAAAGAAAAAAATCCTAAAATCAAAAAGAGGCAAAATCTGCAAATGGGAAAAATTAGGGGAAAAATTTATAAAATTTCCCAAATTTTTTTATAAGAAATAATGATGACAAAAATGGAATAAAAAGAATTTTAAAAATTTTGAGTTATTAAAGTTATTTCTATTATTATTTTTATTATCATTATTTATTATTTATTTTATTATTATTTTTATTTTTTTATTTTCATTATTATTTTTTATTACTTTAATTATTAGTATTTTTGCAAAAAAATATATTTAACTGTAAAATACAAAAACAATAAAAGTTTTAAAAAATAAAATAATTTTTTAAATTGTTTTTTAATTTATTTTTGTATTTTTCATTATTATTATTTTTAGGAATTTTTTGCAAAATAAATTTTATAGCGTAAAAATCTATAACGATATTAATTTGATAATGATAAGTTTTTATAAAAACGTCTTTTGTTATATTTTTTGGGTTTCTATTATTATTTTTTTACTTGTTTTTTATAAGTTTTTAAAAAAATAAAATTAAAATGCAATAATTGCAATAATAAAGAAATAATTGCAAAGATGTGATATAATTGTAATAAATATAAGAGGGTATATATGATGTAACGAAATAAAGAGAATCAGATAATTGGGATATAACAGGAATTTTGTCCTATTAAAAAAAAGGTGAAAAAAAAAAATTTCCCCAAAAATCGAAAAAACGCAAAATCTAGGGAAAAATTAGCCTTTTTAGAGATACTCCCAAATTTCGTTTTTTTTTTCTTTTTATGATTTTTGGCAATATTGGGTAATAATGAAATGATTTCCAGATTCATTAATCAGACATTGAGATAAAATGAGAAGAAAGAGAAAATTTGGGTAAGATTTTATGATTATTTAAAATTATTTTTATCATTATTACTATACTTATTTTATTATTATTTTTAATATTTTTATGATTTTTATTATTATTTTTTTTACTTTTTTTATTTGTGTTTTTGCCAAAAAAATTATAATAAAAATAACAATAATAAAATAATAACATAATAAAAATAAATTCTTATTTCTATTTTTTATTATTATCCTTATCATTATTATTTTTTATATAATTTTAAAAAATAATTTTTAAACCATAAAAATTTGGGAATAATGATAATAAATTTCCGAATTCTATTAATCTAACAAATATTGATAAAAGCGAGAATAAAAAAAATTTGGTAGATTTTATGATTTTTAAAATTTTTACTATTTCCTTATTATTATCCTTATTTTATATTTTTATTTTTATTTTTTTTTATTATTATTATTATTATTAATTATAATTATTTTTTTATCATTTTATTATTTTATTTTATTACTTTTTTATTTTTTTTTGCCAAAAAATATATTTAACAATAATAACTTATATTATTTTTTAAAATGTTATTTTATTTTTAATTATTTTTTTAAAAATCTAATAAAAAAAAGTTAAAAAAATAAAAAAATTTATAAATTAAAAATAATTAAAATAATAATAAAAATAATAATAAAATAAAAATATAAAAAATTAAAAATAATAAAAAAAAGGGTAATAATAAGGATAAAAGTAATAAAATTAATATCAAAATCTTATCCAAATTCTTTTTATTCTCGCTTTTATCATCATTATTGTTATGATTAATAGAATTCTGGTAATTATTATCATTATTACCCTAATTATTATAGGGTTTTAATAATTATTTTTTCATTATACTACCAAAAAAATAATGATAATGATAATAATAACAATAGAAAAATAAGATTAATATTATTATTATTATGCTTATTATTATTATTATTGTTATTATTAGTTATAATATGTTTTTTGGCAATAACACTAATATTAAAGTAATAATAATAATAATAATAATCATAATAATATTAATAAAAATAATATATAAGTATAGTAATAATGATAATAGTAATAATTTTTATAATCATCAAATCTTATCCAAATTCTCTTTCTTCTCACTTTTATCATCATTATTGTCATGATTAATAGAATTCTGGTAATCATTATCATTATTACCCTAAATATTGCCAAAATCATCAAATGAATAGAAAAAACGTAATTTTGGAGTATACTCTCAAAGGCTATATTTCCCTAGATTTTGCCGCTTTTTCGACTTTGGGAATTTTTTTTCTTTCACCTTTTTATATATATGGACACAATTCCTGTTATTATCCTCATTATTATCATGATTATCATCATTATTCTCGTTATCATCATCATCATCATCATCATGACCACCATTATTACAGTTATTATCATCATCATTGCAATTATTATCATTATTATTGCACTTATTGCGTTCTAATATATATTCTTTAAACTATACGAATAACAAGTACAATAAAAATAGTAATAACAACAATAATACAATAATGACGTTTTTATAATATTATCTATATCATTATTCTATATATCGTTATTACTGTAATTATTACTGTTATAATATATTTTTTGGCAATAATACTAATAATTAAAGTAATAATAATAATATGATAATATAATACTAATAATATACTAATAATAGTAACAATAATAATAATAATAACAAAAATAATAATAATAATAATAAATAATAATAATGATATATAATAATAATAGTAATAACATTAATAATCATCAAAAGTTATCGAGATTCTCTTTATTCTCACTTTGTCATCATTATTGTCATTATTAATAGAATTCTGGTAATTATTATCATTATTACCCTAATTATTGCCATATTTCGCTAGATTTTGCCTCTTTTTCGACTTTTAGGATTTTTTCTTTTACCTTTTTTATTATATATGGACACAATTTCTATTATTATCATCATTATTATCATGATTATCATCATTATTGTCGTTATCATCATCATTATCATCATTATCGTCATCATTATCATCATTATTGCAATTATTATCATCATTATTGCAATTATTATCACTATTATTGCAATTATTGCAGTTATAATATAATAATAATAGTTATAACAGCAATAATAACAATAATGACGTTTTTATAAAAATTATTTATATCATTATTCTAATTAATATCGTTATTACTATAATTATTACAGTTATAATTATTTTTGCAATTATACTACCAGTAAAAATAATAATGATGAGAATAATAACAATAATAATATTAAAAACAATATTATAACGATTATTACATTCATTATTATACTTTTATTATTATTGTTATATTACAGTTATAACTATTTTTTGGCAATAATACTATAATTAAGTAAAAAATAATATAAATATAATATAAAAAGTAAAAAATTAAATAATAATAATAATAA
>NW_023652503.1:0-5250 GCF_015228065.2 Penaeus monodon
CCTCGTCCCTCTTCTCAGGACCTGTAGTGGCGGCCGTTGTCCTCTGTCGTGGGTGGTCGGCTTCCGATCGCTCCTCTCGTGGCCCGGTGCCTGCCGATACGTTCTGGAGTGAATGGGCCGGACCGAGCGTGAGGGACCGCCGGAGAAAGTTAGAAGCCTTCGACGAACGTTGACGATGGAGAGGAGAAGATCGAAGTCAGGAGGGGAGGGATGATGTAGTGAAAGAAACTGCTGCCTCTCTCTCTGTTGCCGGTGACGGAGCCCGTATCCGTGAATGCGGCTGCCTCTCGCCACCTGAATATACTTTAAAGAGAGTATTGACAATCCAGTGATTGTAGTTTTACTTTATGTTCAGTTTGGCTTTTTAGCTTGTGTGATGTTTGCCTTTTTATGTTCAGTTTGCCTTTTTATCTTGTGTGATGTGTGTGCATGTAGTCCTTTACTGTCAATTTTACTTAATTTTCAGCATCTTTATCACTTCGTAATATTTTGGTTATCGTTTTATCTTCTAATTATTTTTACTATCCTTATTTAATTGGTTACGGGGAAGCTTTAATATAACTCGTTCATAGAGACCGTGCGCGCCCTCTAACTTTAAAAGGGGCCGCACATTGTACTAGGGCTCTCTTTTCTCGTGGCCAAGTGCACATGCTATACATACAAACTGAATTAAGATAATCTGGTGCCTAAATTAATGTATAAATGATCAGAATTCTCTTGTTTACCCCCACCCTCAGTCAGTTTTATTCGTTCATGTCTTGCTTATTTCATTTTTTTTTTTTTTTACCCAGTATCTGTTGTAAGGTTTTAAAATATTAGAACATGAAGAGTCAGACTCGGGGACGCAATCACCCAAACGATGCCTAAAGAATAAGGTTGGCAGTACTGCAGCCCTACACCATGGCACGCCCGCTACCACAACCCGGGGGCGTTGCAAATCACTACAACTATATATTTTATGGTGGACAGTCAGTGGGAGTGATTGTAGAAAGCCGGTTGGCTTTATCAGTTCATTAGTAATGAGGGTAAGTCTTGTTTGTTTATTAAGCTCGTTTTCTTTGCACCGGCCTTCACCCCGTTGCTGTTGCCTTTCCTTTAATGTTTTAATGGTTTAACTCCGTCCTGTATGTGTGATATGTATAGCCTCCACATCTTTTTGGTCTGTGATTTTTTCCTGGTTTAATTTTACTACTTTGTGTTCTTAATGTTACTTACGTGTTTAATCAGTTTGTTTGATTTTAGTATTCCATTTATTTTGCTCCTTTTACTGCTTTGTATTTTCCTGTGTTCCTGTAGTCCTTTACTGTCAATTGATGCAGAAGCAGTTGTCGAGGGAGTTAGAGCATTTGACCCATAGTAGAGCCATTGCAGCCATCTGGCTTCAAGATATTGAACCTCAAACACTCAGACTTCAGCAGTTAGAAGATCCTCTTTGGAAGGAAATTATCTCTTAGAAGAGGAAAAACTTGCCAAGCGTCGTTTACCGCTTTGCCTAGATGAGTTTGAAATAAAAGGTGATGTACTTTACCATGTGTGCCATTTTCCAGATGGGGTCCTTCATCAGTTAGTGGTACCAAAGGCCCTCCGTAGTGCGGCACTTCGACTCGCTCATTATTGTAGCCTCAGTGCAGCTCACCAAGGGACTTAACGCACTCACTGTAAGTTATGTGACATGTTTTACTTTGCAAACATGCTTCGTACCGTCAAAGATTATGTTGCCAGCTGCCAAGCTTGTCAACGACATAAAGGTGCAGCTCTTGCTTTCCAGCAACACTTCCGCTTGATCTCCTTGAGCTTGATACAACTACTGAAGGAAATAGGTATGTGCTATCCATACTGAGATTTTCTTCGCCATTTTATGACCTTGTTTGGCCCACCCAAGTCACTACAAAAATGCCAATGGCACAGAATTCAAGAATGTCCTCTTTTCTAAAGTCTGTGAGTTGCTAAGCATCAAGAGCAGTTATACAACGATTTTCCATCCACAGGCTAATGGCATGGTTGAGAGGGAAAAGTGGTTTGGCCCTGCAAGAATTATGAAGTCACTGGGTCCTGGACAAGGATCATTAGGGATCTTACTCCTTCACAGAAGGCAAGCAAGCTCGATCTCAATCAGTTACGTCCCTTTGACGTTAGTGATGAGCTGCATTTTCCACAGTCTAGGGGAGATGGTGAGGCTACAGTTGATCCAGACGTTCCTGACGATCTTGCTGAAGTGCTGTTACTCTCTGGCTGCCGTGTATCTAACAAGCTATAATCTTACAGGATGTCTCGAAAGGGCAGTGACCTGCTTCCTCTTTTGTTGCTTTTGAGTTTTGAACTGCACAATATTTCTGTATCTTATAGTTCTGTTTTGTTTGTTGTATATATATATATTATTTAAAACTATTACCTTGATCTTATCCTTCTCATCATATTTTCTTACTGTAATGTATTTTTATTTGTATTTTCGTTTATTGTTTAATATTGTTTGTCTTATGGCGTTGTGTGGCCCTTTTTTTTTTTTTTTTATCCTTCCTTTTGGTTTTGTTTTATTTGGGTTTCTTTTAAATTTAGGTTGTATTCTGGTTTTAGATATATTTATTGCACTGGATATCTTTTCATTTGTATGCATATTGTGTTCACAGCTAAGTCTATGTACTAATTGAGCTCTTTTCGCAGGGTGTTGCCGTTATGCTCTAGTCCAGCCACAGTTATGGTCGGTATTAGAGGGCAGGTGTCGTGTCTCGCTCGTCCCTCTTCTCGGAACCTGTAGTGGCGCCCGTTGCCCTCTGTCGTGAGTGGTCGGCCTCCGATCGCTCCTCTCGTGATCTCTGTGTGTTCCCCTGTTACAGCCTGGTGCCTGCCGATACGTTCTGGAGTGAATGGGCCGGACCGAGCGTGAGGGACCGCCGGAGAGAGTTAGAAGCCTTCGACGAACGTTGACGATGGAGAGGAGAAGATCGAAGTCAGGAGGGGAGGGAACATGTAGTGAAACAAACCGCTGCATCCCTCTCTGTTGCCGGTGACGGAGCCCGTACACTTTCATCGGGATCCGTGAATGCGGCTGCCTCTCGCCACCTGAATATACTTTAAAGAGAGTATTGACAATCCAGTGATTGTAGTTTACTTTATGTTCAGTTTGCCTTTTTATGTTCAGTTTGCCTTTTTTAGCTTGTGTGATGTGTGTGCATGTGTTGATTCTTTTAATCTTTTATCTCGATCTCATTTTACTTTTTTTCTTAAATTACCCCGTTTTTCCAGTTTTACGTTTTCTTCAGCGTTTCGTATGTTACTGCTTTATCTTCTTTTATCCTTGTACTTTTATTTGCTGTATCACTTCGTAATTTTTTGGTTATCGTTTTATCTTCTAATTATTTTTACTATCCTTATTGAATTGTTTTCGGGGAAGCTTTAATATAACTCGAGACCGTGCGCGCCCTCTACCTTTAAAAGGGACCGCACATTGTACTGGGACTCTCTTTTTCTCTTATCTTGAGAGGCTTAACACCTTCCGCGGGGTCTGTTTTGCCGTGTGACTGAGGAGTGGGTGTATGATTTGGATGCTGATTTCTTTTCGCCTGGATATTTGTAAGTACGTGGCCAAGTGCACATGCTATACATACAAACTGAATTAAGATAATCTGGTGCCTAAATTAATGTATAACTGATCAGAATTCTCTTGTTTGCCCCCACCCTCAGTCAGTTTTATTTGTTCATGATTCTCTGCTGTCTTGCTTATTTCATTGTTTTATCCATGTTTTTTTTTTTTTTTTTTTAATCTTACCCAGTATCTGTTTTAAGGTTTTAAAATATTAGAACATGAAGAGTCAGACTCGAGGACGCAATCACCCAAACGAGCCTAAAGAATAAGGTTGGCAGTACTGCAGCCTTACACCCTGGCACGCCCGCTACCACTAACCAGGGGCGTTGCAAATCGCTACAACCATATATTTTATGGTGGACAGTCGGTGGGGGTGATTGTAGAAAGCCGGTTGGCTTTATCAGTTCATTAGTAATGAGGGTAAGTCTTGTTTGTTTATTAAGCTCGTTTTCTTTGCACCGGCCTTCACCCCGTTTCTGTTGCCTTTCCTTTAATGTTTTAATGGTTTAATGTGTATGTATAGCCTCCACATCTTTTTGGTCTGTGATTTTTTTTTCTGGTTTGATTTTACTACTTTGTGTTCTCAGTGTTACGTGTTTGCTTAGTTTGTTTGATTTTAGTATTCTATTTATTTTGCTCCTTTTACTGCTTTGTATTTTCCTGTGTTTTTAATTTGTAGTCCTTTACTGTCAATTTTACTGAATTCTCAGCATCTTTTTACTAAGAAAAGATTTTTTTGAGTTCTTTTACCTTCATTTTACTATGTTTTGTATTATTCATTCTAGTGTCATTTGCTAACTTTTTACTGTTTGATTTTAGTAGGTTTCATTTATATCATTTTACTGTGTTCTGTGTTTCTTTGGCTTTCTCTGTATAATCTTTTAGTGTGCACCTTTTACTTCAATTTTACTTGCGATGTTTTACTGTCTTATTTAACTTTATCAAATGTTTTATTGTCTCATTGAACTTTTCAAATATTTATTGGGCAATTTTTCTCAACTTTTGCTTACCTGTGACCCTACTTTATAGTTTCTTTTGTAGTTTTTAGATCTGCCTATCAGTTCATTATGCCTAGAACAAGGAGGAATACACACAATTCACAACCATCTGCAAGCCAGGAATCTAGTTCAAACCGGTCTTCCCCAGCAAGTGTTATGCCGCCTTTGGAGGACCCTCTTGTAATTGGCTCAGTTGTGGACATGACAACAGTGGACGAATGACAGGGTAAGTTGAGAAACTTCCAGTTAGAAATAAATAATTTGCGGCTAAAGAATGAACAAGTAGAAGCGATGGTCTCTAGGCCGAATTTCCCCGTTATTGTTCCTCAGTCCACAACAGTTGAACATAAAGAAAATATCCTATATATGTAACGCCCGTAGCAGGCTGCATTTTCTAGGGTGTATTATGCATACTGGTAACGTCTGTAGCAGGCTGCGTTCTCTAGAATGTATTATGTGTATTGTTAACGCCTATAGAAGGCTGCGTTTTCTGGAATGTATTGTGTATTGGTAACGCCTGTAGCAGGCTGCGTTCTCTAGAATGTATTGTGAATTGGTAACGCCTGTAACAGGCTGCGTTCTCTAAGGTGTGTAATACATATTGGTAACGCCTGTAACAGGCTGCGTTCTCTAAGGTGCATAATACATATTGGTAACACCTGTAGCAGG
>NW_023652506.1:0-5249 GCF_015228065.2 Penaeus monodon
TCTCTTTTTTTTTTTTTTTTCTCTCTCTCTCCTCTCTCTTTTCCCCTCCCCCTTTTTTTTTTTTTTTTTTCCCCCCCTCCCCCCTCCCCCCCTCCCCCCTCTCTCCCCCCCCCCCCCTTTTTTTCCCTTTCTCCTCTCTCTCCCCTCCCCCTCCCCCCCCCTCTCCCTCTCCCTTCCCCCCTCCCTCCCCCCCCCCCCTCCCCCCCCCTCCCTTCCCCCCCCTCCCCTCCCCCCTCCCTCTCCTCTCTCCCTTTTCTCTCAACGCACGCGCAGAAACCCCGACATCTCAAAAAGCACGAGAGCCCCTGAGCCCTGTTAGCGGGGTCCGACAGGGGAAAATAATGGTTAATTTTGCAGTTACGGCGACGGGGGCCCGGGGCCGGTCTCGCTCTCGGCCCCCGGCGGGGCTTGGATCTCGGAGCCGGGTTTTATTGGGGGAAGGGGGGGGGGGAGGGAGATTTTTGGTGGGGGGGGTGTTTAAGGGGGGGTTTGGGGGCTTTGGGGTTTGGAGTGTTGGGTGGGTGGGTTTTTTTGGGGGGGGTATGTTTTTTGGGTAGGTTGGGGACGGGGGGGTTATGGGGATTTTTTGGGTGTGGGGGGTTTTTGGGGGCCGAGTGGGGGGTGGGTTGGGGCGCCGGGGGCATGAGTGGATTGATAAAACCGGGCGGTGGACGGATGAGAAAAGGGAAGGTGGGGGAGGACGGGGAAAAACAAGAGACGGAAAGGGGAAGGAGGGGAAAAGGGAGGGGGGGGGAGGGTTGGCGTAAGGAGGAAAAGACGGGGATGTAATAGCGTTGTTCATTAAGCTTGGATTTGGTCTTATCTTTGGAAGATTGTCTTTTTCTTATTGGGGGTTGATTGCGGGGGGAGAGGGACGGTTGGGGAAAAATGAGGGTAGGGAAAGGTAGGGTAGGGAGGAAAAGGGATAGGATGGATAGATAAAAAAAATAGGGTAAAAGAGTAGAGTAGGGGAAGCAGGGGACAGTAGGGGAGGGGTAAGAGGGGGGGAAAGAAGAGAGAGAAGAAAAAAGAAAGAAAGAAAGAAAAAAAAAGAAAAGAAAAGAAAAAACGAGAAAAAAGAGAAAAGAAACGAAAAAAAAAAGAGAAAAAAGGGAAAAGGAAAAGGAGGGAAAAAAGAGGAGAAAAGGGGGAGGGGGAAAGGAAGGAAAGAAAAAGGAAGAAAAGGAAAGGGGGAAAAAAAAAAAAAAGGGGGAGAAAAAAGGGAAGAGGGGGGGGAGAGGGGCTAGAGGAAAAGGGGGGAGGGTGCGGGGGGTTATTAACCCGGAAGTTTGGAAAAGGTTAAATTAGAAGCGGGAAAAAGGGTTGAAGGGGCGGGAAATTTTAGCAAATTGCGGCGGGCGCGGGGCGGGAAAGGGGGGGGGACGAGGAGGGAAACGGAGGGGCGTCCCCCGGGCGTGATCCCCGGGGGCCCCAACCATTTGGCCCCCTGCCGGGTTTTTTCTCCCCCCTTTGAAGCCGCGTGGTCGAGGAGTGCCCTCCCCGGGCGGGGGAAGAGGGGGCAATGGCGGGGTGGCGGGGCGAGACGGTGCAGGGGGGCGTCGACGGGGCCCCGGCTGTAGCGGAATGGCGCCGAAAGCGATTGTTTTTCCCTCAGGGAGGGCGAAGTGCCTGGCCGCTGGCCGCTCCTGCTCGGCGGACCGCGTGTTCGGGGGCGGTTGTTGCATCCCGGGGCCCCCGTTTAACCATTTTGGGCCCCTTCCCCCCCTTTTGGGGGCTCCCGGGGGAAAAAATTTCCTTTTCTGGGCCGCTCGTCCAAACCTTTTTTGCCCTTCGTTTCCTGTCATGGGTTTTTACCGCCACTGCCATTACCAGTCCTGTCACACGGCTTCAGCATCATCGTCTACATGCACGTCACCGCCATTTTTCCATGTCCCTTTTTTGGTCACCGTGTAAACTACCGCCATCGCCCTAGCCCCCCACGCCGTCATCGCGTTGATGACAGCCCCCTTATTAAACCTAGCAAATTTTCACTCTACGGGGGCGTGTCTCTTAAGGGAGACTTCTTTTTGGGCTGTGTTGGGGCGTCGGACAACTCGCTGTAACGAGATAAGAGCTCCATTTACGCGACTGGGGAGTGAAAACCCTTTTGCTTTATCATGTCAAGTGGGGGTGGGGGGAAGGATCAGATTGCTATCTGCTGTGCAGCACCCATCATGCAGCACCTCGCGCACAGAGGGGGCCCCAGGGGGCAGGCAGGGAGGCGGGGGAGGGCAGGCAGGCAGGCAGGCAGGCACAGGCAGGCGGCAGGCAGGCGGGCAGAAGGCAGGGAGAAGGCAGCAGGCGGAGATAGGCCGGCAGGCCAAAAATAGGCAGGCGCAGGCGCAGGCAGAGGCAGGGAGGCAGGCAGGCAGCAAAGGCAGCAGGCGGGAGGCAGGCAGGGAGCGGCAGCAGCAAAACAGGCAAGCAGGCAGGGGAGACAGACGACAGACAACAGACAGACAGAAGACAGCAGACAGACAAAAGACAGACAACAACAGATAGGAAAACGGCGCAAGGCGGCAGACGGGGGGCAGGCAGACGGCAGGCACGGGAAAGCAGCCGGCAGCAGGCGGGCAGGCGGGCACCCCGGGGCAGGCGGCGTGCAAGCACGCAACGCCGCACCCGCGCCCCAACACCCCCCACACACACACACACACACACACCACACACCAACCACACACAACACACCACCCACACACCCCAAAATTGTATTTTATTGTATTTTATTTGCATATTGCATGTGCAAGAAAGAACTTTTGCGTAGTCAATTTTTTTTCCCCCAATTTTCATGCACGTCGGAGGAGGTTGGCGAGGGATCTAGCTGTCCCGCAGCGACCACTGGCCTTTTTTTTCTACTCCTTTTTTTTTTCGAAGGTCCCCTTACCAGCTGGGTTGGGTGGAAGGGTAAGGTACTGCCACTGAGGCGGAAATGCACCATGAGCTTTTTGCGGGTGGAGTTGACTTAGGGGGGTGTGGGGGAGGGGGGGGTACTAGGGGGAGAGATTACCTTGTTGTGTGTGTGTGTGTGTGTGTGTGTGTGTGTGTGGTGTGTGTGTGTGGGTTTTTTGTGTGTGTGTGTGTTGTTGTGTGTGTGTGTGGTGTTATGTGTGTGTTGGGTTTTTGTATTTTTGTGTATGTTGGTGTGTGTTTGTGGTGTGTGTGTGTTGTGGGTTTGGGGTGGGTGTGTGTGTTGGTGGTGGTGGTGTGGTGTTGTGTGGGGGGTGTGGGGGGTCCGGGGCCCGGCTGGGGTGTGGTGTGCGATGGTGTGTTTGTTTGGGGTTGTGGTGTGTGTGTGTGTGTGTTTGTGTGTGTGTGGTGTGCTGGGTGTGTGTTGGGGGTGTGTGTGGGTGGTCGTGTGCGTGTGGGTGCTGTCGTGTGCGGGTTTTGGTGTGTTTTTTTTGTTTTGTTTTGTATGGTATGTGTATGTGTGTTGTGGTGTTGTGTGTGGGGTTTGGGGTTTTTGTTGTTGTTTCTGGGTTTTTGGTTTTTTTGTGTTTGTTTTTTTTTTTTGGGTTTTTTATTTTGTGTTTTTGTTTGGTTTGTTTTGGGGTTTTTTGTTTGTTTGTTTTGTTTTATTTTTTTCATTTTTTTTTCTTCTTTTCTTCTTTGTTTGGTGTTTGTTGTTTTTTTTGTTGTTTGTTTTTTTTGTTGTTTTTTTTTTTGGTATTATTAGTATTTGTAGGATTAATTAATTTTTAATTTAAATCTTTTTGTTAATAAATTTTTTGTGTATATGAAATATTGTTTTTACGAAGAAAAATTTTGGGAAATTTTAAATTCCTTTTTAAATTTTAAAATATACAATTTTCTTCAAAAGAATGAGAATGCATATTTTATCCTTTTCTACCTTTTTATTATATGTTATTTTTATAATTTTATATGCCTTTATTACAATCAACATATACATATCAATGCGTACACATACATATTAAAAATGTTTTTGGTGAAAAATAAAAGGTCGGAAAAGGTTGGTTGTTTCCCCCACATCCGCCCAAAATTAAAATTTGCCTGATTTCCTGCAATAGCCTTGTTTCTTTTGGCAAAGAAGCCAGATTGCCTACCAAAGCGTGTGGAATCTCGGGTTGTAAAACACGGATGGGGATTACGGCGGGGGTCTCCTCCTCCAACCGCGGGCGGGGGACCGCCTTTGCGGGATTTTTAGTCGTCCGGGGTCGGCTTTTTTTTTATAAACCCGGGTTTGGTTTTTTTTTTAAAATTTTTGTTTTTTTAGTAAAATTCCCCAAAATGCATTAAATGAGAAAAATATGTAAAATTAAACTTTTTTTTTTTTATTTGTTTGTTTAATAAAAAAAAGAAAGAGGTTTTTTTTTCCCCCTTTTTCCTTTTTTAAAAAATTTTTGGCTTGAGTTGCCCCTTTAATTAGCCCAAAAAGTTCACAGCCTTTTTAATTGGCAGGGTTATTGTCTCAGGCTTTCCCCCTTGTGTAATAAACCAAGGCAGGATTTCGTGGCACTGATTGCATCGGCTTCCGGAAAAACGATTTCCGGGCAAATGACAAAAACGAGCGAGTGAAAAAGCATCCCTGCGTCGTCAAACCAAAGCGGGCGGGCTGACCCCCCCCGTCGCCTGTCCACTCGATCGGCGATCAATGCTAATGGTGTTGCTGGGCCCTCACTCGAGGCTCGTCACGGACCAAGTGTCCGCTTAACCGTGCGCGCGATCGCCGTGATGCGCATGCTTCCGGTCGCGGGGAGCGCAGTGGGAATGTGTGAAACGTAAAAAATGACGACACAGCGGGCCTACGGAAAAACCTGCTGCCCATCGGGGAGGCTCACATTGATTTTTCTTAGCCCTTTGCATGGGCCCGGCGCTGGGGAAAACCCTTCCCCCCAGGGCACTTCCTCTGCCCGGAACTCAGCCCCGCTATGCTACAGTCCGGGGTACAGCAGCCCTGAAATTGGAGGCGCTATAAGTATTGTATTCCGGATGCATGAAACCCTGTAGCCTAACCTGTTTTTCCCCTCCCTGTGCAAATTGGTAGCATCTCTGACCATTCAGGGGTCCTATTTTTCATTCTGCGCTATGTGACATTAAATCCATTGGGGGCTTCCGTCGCTCCATAACGGGGTCGAGAACGAGGGTCCCCTGGCTGCCTGGACGGGGTCCCTGGCGCGCGCGAGTTAACCTGCTTAAAGGGGAAAAGTTCCTTACTGCCCCCTGGGCCGGTTGACCACCCGCCTTTCCCACTCTGCTTGTTTTTTGTGTGTTTTTTGCGTGCAAATTAATGT
>NW_023652509.1:2500-5245 GCF_015228065.2 Penaeus monodon
ATTGTCAAAAACCGGGAAAAACACATGCCACATTGAACCACACTAGTATAATTTGGAGAAAAATTTGAAGGCTGTTTTATTTTAGTTCCCATTTCAGTTGGGGGGGTAGGGAAGTGTACATTTAATTCCATAATCGGGATCCCAATGAAAAACCATCCAATCGTAATTGGTAATGGCTTAAAACTGGATAACATAACACTCGTGGGGTAAAGAACTTTTTGGGTTTGGTTTTATAATTATTGTTGTTGTTGTTATTAACCCCATCATCATCATCTTTTTTTTTTTTTTTTTTTACAATTAAAGTCGTGTCTTTAAAATTTTATTTTTTTTTTGGGGTTACCCTTGTCAAAGAAGCCTGGAACGCTTTCTTATAAGAAAAATGAAAGACATATGAAAAAAAGAAAAAAGAAAGAATTTACCAAAATTTAAATATTTCAATTTAGTCCCCAGGCAGTGAGATTTTGATGGGCCCTTGGTTTTTCCCTCCCCGTACCCTTTTTGACACTGATGGTGACTTTGTCAAATGGCCAGTTTATGGGCTGATGGCAAGGCAGCCATTTCTCAATTGCGTCTAAAATTTTACACATTTAATATCTCCTTTTCCCTCCCTCCCCCCTCTCTTCTCTCTCTCTCTCTCTCTCTCTCTCTCCCCTCTCTTTTTTTTCCCCCCCCCCTCTCCCCCTCTCTTCTCTTGTTTTTTGGCAGTCGAAGTAAATAGGTCCAAGTCCAAAAAATTGGTTTGGGGAAATTTTTTTTTTTAAAGAGTGGGAAAGGGGTGCAAGTATGTAAGGGCTTTTTGCGGGCAAAGAAATCTACTTTTTTTTTTTTTGCAAGTTCTTAAAAAAAGTATGATCTTCCCAAAAAATATCAGTTAAATTTTTTCCCAAATTTTGGGTTTGAAAAATTAGAAAATGGAAAGCCCGGGATGGGGAGGAAATGGGGAAGAAATCTTTGAAACAGGAAAAAATCCTTCCTGTATCAATGTTTCGGCTTTGTAACTAAACAATTTTTGAACATGTGTAACCCCAATTTTGAAAATTGGGGGCCCAAACCCCGTCGGGTTTTTATTACTTTCGTATATACATACTTCAGCCCTTAAAATGTTTAAAACCCCAAAAACAGCTTTTTTAAAGGGGTTTTAAAGGGAATCTATGACAGTATTGCTAAAAAAAATACTTATGTCATATTTTGGTTTTACCGTAAGTTTTTCAAGATTTATTATGGTTTTTATAGTTTAAAATGGTGGGTTTGGGGGTTTTTGGGGGGGGGTTTTGGGGGGGGGGTTGGGGGGTTTTTTTTTTTTTTTTCTTTTTTTCTTCTTTCCTCCTCACCTTCTCTTCCTTTTCTTTCCCCTTTTCTCTCCCCCTCTTTCCCCTTTTCCCCCTTCTTTTTTTCCCCTCCCTTTTCTCCCTTTTTCTTCCCCCCCTCTCTCTCCTCTCTCTCCTTTTTCTCCTTTCCCCTCCTCTCTGCTTTTCTTTTTTTTTTTTCTTCCTTTTTTCCCTTTCAACTTTCCTCCCCATTTTCCCCCCCTTTTTCCCCCTTTTATTTCCGTCTTCATTTTTCCTTTCGGGTTTTACAGGCCTTTTTCCTTTTAAAACCTTTTGTTGTTTTTCTCAAAAATTTTTCTTTTTGTTCTTTTTCCTTTTTTTTTTCTAATTTTTCCCCCCCTCTCCCCTTATTTCATTTTTTTTATGGTTTTATTTTTTTATTTTGTTCCCCCAACCTTTTTTTTTTTTTTTTATTTTTAAATTTTTAAATTTTTTTTTTTTTTTTTTTCTTTCCCCCCTCCTTTCCTTTTTCCTCCCTTCCCCTCCCTTTCCTTTCCCCCCCCTTCCCCCCTTTTCCCCCCCTTTTTTCCTTAAAAAATAGAATTAAGCCCGTTAATTTACAAACTGGGATTTTGGGTCCATTTATGAAGGGGCCAATTTTTGTTTCGAAAATTAAATTTTTTTTAGAATTTTTTTCTAAAAATATTTTTTGTCCCATCTTTTTCAACCCCCCGTTTCAATTTGATTATGGAATTATTTTTTTTTGGGGAAAAAAGGGGGGAAAAAATTTTAAAATTTTTTTATTATTATTTTTTTTTTTTTTTCTTCTTTAAACCTTTTTCTAAGGGGTATCCTTTATTTTTTCATTTTTAGGGGTTTTCTTTTTTTTTTTTTTTTTTTTTTTTTTTTTTTTTTTTTTTCTTTTCCCCCTTTTCCCTTTCTCTTTCTCTTTTTTTCCTTTTTTTGTTTTCCCCCTTTTTTGGGTTTTTGCCCTTCCCTGATTTCCCCCCCAAAAAAAATTTTGGTTTTTTTTCTTCTTTTTTATTTTAAATGGGGAAAAAAAAAGAACCAAAAAAATTTTTTTTAAAAAAAAATAATTAATGTAGGGAATTTAAAAATTTTTTTTTTATTTTTATTTTTTTTATTTTATTTTTTTGTTTTTTTTTTTGGTTTTTTTTTTTAATAATATTGTTTTTTTTTTCCCTTTTTTTTTACAAAAATCAGATGTATATGAAAGAGTTTTTGGAAAAGAAAGGAGATGAATTTTTAACATTTTCCGTTTGTAAATTTATAATTTTTTTTTTTGTTTTTAAAAAGAAAAAAAAATTAATATTTTATTTAAAATAATAATTATTTTTATATATTTAATTAATATAAAATGTGTGTTTTTGGTTTTTTGGTTGGGGTTTTTTAAGGTTTTGTTTTTGGGAAGTTTTTGTATTTATTCGAATCATTTTTTCAAATTTTTTTCCTAAAG
>NW_023652511.1:0-2500 GCF_015228065.2 Penaeus monodon
ATATATAATATATTTTGTGTGTGTGTGTGATATGGTGTGTGTTGTGAATGTGTGGGTGTGTTTTGTGTTGTATTCTAAATATGTTTATTTTATATAATATTTATATATATATAATATATTATATATATATATATATATATATTATATATATATAATAATATATTAAATATAATATAATTATATAATTTTATATATATATATTAAATTTTTTATATATAATACAATATATGTATATATATACACATGCAGAAATAGTTCATTAATAAAAAAATGTATATGCACACAATTTTGTACAAAACACACACCACCAACACCACACACACACACACACAAACACACACCAACAACACATCCCCACACACCACACACACACATATATATAATAAAAATTATATATATATATTATTATATATATTTATAATTAATATAATAATATAAATATTTTGGTGTGTGGTGTGTTGTTGTATATAATATATATTTTATATATATATATATATATATATATATATATATATAAAATATATATATATATTATATATATATATTATAATATAATATATATAATATATATTTTAAAATATATATATAGATAGTATAGATGATAGATGATAGATATATATATATATATATATATATAATATATATATATATTATATACATACCATATATTTATATATATATATATATATCGTAATACCTGTATATATATATTTATGATATTTTATAATATAATATATTATATATATATATATATATAATATATTATATATATTATATATTATATTTTATTGCACCCTATATGGGGTGTGTGTGGGTTATATATAGTATATATATAAATAAATAAATATAAAATACATATATATAATATATATATATATATATATATATTTTATATATATATATATATATATATAATATATATAACACACTCATGTATGTATATATTTATAATAAAAAAAATATAATATATAATACATATTTATTATGTAATGTATATATAGATATATATGTTATGGATATTTTTATATATTTGTTTGGATATATTTGGATTTTTGTTTTCTTCTCCTTTTTCCTCCCCTTCTTTTCTCCTCCTCCTCCTCCTTTTTCTCCTTGGGATATATGGTGTTTTACTTGATTTTACTCAATGCCAGCAGAATGGCAGTATGTGAAGCCCATGACCACTGTGTGTTTGGATTAATAATTTGATTGATTATTTGAGAGCCCCAATTTCCCCAAAATAGGGCAATGAGGTTGGTTTTATTTTGAGAGCCCTAAATGCCCAAAAATATGGCATTAGGTGGACTTGGTTGTGTGAACATCCTGTATGCGTGGGCTTGTAGGCCCATTAATCAAGTGCCCCCCGTGCGTCCCTCTGCGTACTGATATCTCTTAGTTTGCAATAAGAACTTTGCTTGCTTTAATGTGTGGCTTGTATACCTGGCCTACGGAAACGTTCATCTGCGGGTGTTTTTTTTAGGAGTCCTTCTTTCTGCCTAATGTAATGTTATTGCCTCTTTCTGCATAAGATACATTTTGCTTTGTTTGTCATTCTTGGGGGTCGTTTTAGTCTTTGGACATGCCGATATCGAGCTAGTAATAGACTGCTTTTCCTCGCAGATACCATGTCATAACCGGCATATCCATCCTGATGCGCTGAGTCCAAATGGGGCAGGAATTATATTAGCATCATGAGCATGGAAAAAAGTGCTCTAATGAAACAGTTCTCTAGCCTTCGCAGGGGTTGCGCCAAGCAGATATTAATTTTTGGGGGGGGGCCCAAGAGAGCTACTATGACCTATCTGTCTCAAGGTTTTTTGCTTGGGGCTGGAGCCACCGGATTTTTCGGCATTAGGATAATTCTGTGCGCACCTTCTGGTGAACTGGACCCCATCGTCGGGCCGCTTGTCAGATGCTGGGCAGTCCTTTACCTCCCGCAAGGGGGAGGGTGTGTCTGGGGGGCCTTAGCCGTGCCTTGCCTTACGGTGGCATCCTAGAGTCTGCATTCTATTTGCTAGGGACTGGAATGGCCCAGAACCATTATGAGACTGAACTTAGTTTTTCGCATAGGAATGAAAAAATGAATAGGCTATATAGGAGCCCCTCACCTTGTCAGGCCCTCAGCCTGGTTCTTTCTAAATAAGATGTATGCTAGACGGAAAACACAACCTTTCCCGTCCCGTCGCCTCGAAAGTTTGATTCCACCATGCCCAAACTCTCTCAGGAGTGGGGGAATCACGCCTTGGGTGGCTGAATCAGAGGGATGGAGTAACTTCCCTTTTGAAACAATGCAGACCCCTCTTCCCTCACTGAGGTGGTGAAAAAGCCTTCAGGTGGCTGTTTTCAGAGGGAAGAGGGATTCACTTTGGAAAAGGTAGTGGTCCTCTCCTCTCTCACTGAGGGCGAAGCAACCTTTGGGTGCTGTTTCAGAGGGATGAAAGGAAATCGCCTGGGAAGGAAAAAAGTGCAAGAGCTCCTTCCCTCACTGAGGTAAAGCAAACAC
>NW_023652511.1:7500-27500 GCF_015228065.2 Penaeus monodon
CTATTTATTACTTCCTTTAAGAGGGGTTGAAGGGAACACGACCGAATCATTAAGTATTTACTATTTAAACATCTCAGTAGTTTCTAAATCTGTATAATCAGCGAAAAAAAAAAGTTAGACTATTGGACACATTAGATACTTATGAATCATTTTTAGAGCTATTTTAGTCACAATTAATACTAGCTAGGAAATAAATATCTTAAACTTCTTATTCGCCTGAGGGGAGACGTGAATGGGAGCCGTGGGGCATGACACGTGGAAGGGAGACGTGAATGGGAGAACGAGGCGGAGGAGAAGATGAGACGTGGCAGTGACACGTAGGAGGGGGGAGACGAGGAATGGAGACGACCGAGGAGAGGACGTGGGCATGACCCGTGGAGGGGAGGAGGAGGAGACGGGAGAATGGGAGACGACGAGGGAGAAGAGACGTGGGCATGAACACGTGGAGGGTTGGAGACGGGGAGAGGGAGAGAACGCGAGGGACACGAAGACAAGCTCCATGAGGGAAAGGAATACGTTCGGGACAGAGAGCCCCGAAGGCTCGTTGTGGAAGGAATTATTACGTTTTAATGTAGAACCAAAAGGGACGCCTTCTCACAGTCCAGGCAGCGAACATAAGGTTCGCTGGCCATTTAGTGAGTATAAGACTCACAAAACAAGGAGCAGAAGAGGGACTCGGAAATTCATAATTTTCGGAGCGAGTTGTTTGAAATAATAGTGTACAATTTGATGTTGTGTAATACTAATTCTTTATATCAAGTGTTTAAGGAATTTGTTAGTAGTTCATGAACATACACAATATTTATATGCATAATATATTATGCTTTGATTAATTGTAACTATTAACCTTGCGTATTTTCTTATATGTGTAAATTCTTTGTAATTTCAGTAATCAGCCTTTTAATCATTTGGAAAACAATAGTGGTATGGTTATTCCGAAAAAAACGTTCCAACCCGAATAATCCTACGTTCCAACTTATTATATACACATACCAAACACACACACAACACACACACACACACACAACACACACACACACCACACAACACACACACACACATATATATATATATACTATATATATATAATATATATTATATATATATATATTATATCTATACACACACATACATTCATACATATTATTTACATACACAGATATATAGATATATACATATATTTACATTACACACACAACACACACAATCTCTTCTCTCTCTCTTCTATTCTCTCTCTCTCTCTCTTCTCTCTCTTCTCTCCTATCTCTTCTAAATATATATATATATATATATATATATACTATATATATATATTAATTTTATATATATACACATATAAAAAAAAAAACACGAATACATATGTATATATACACATTTATAATTATACATATACATATATTCATACCTATATTACATTTAAAGTATATAGAAGATATATATACATATAATTGGATATACTATACAAATACATATATACATGATATTTTACATGCTTTAAAAAATATATACCTATTATACATATATACATGTTTAATCTATTTACATATATACATATATACATTGTATATATGCACATATATACATTTATGTTGAATATATATGCTTATATACACAAAAATTTATACACATAATATACATATATGTACACATATACAGATACATACATATGTATATACACACACATACACACACAAACACACACACACACTCACACACACACACACACACACACACACACAACACACACACACACACCACACACACACCACACCACCACATATATATATATTATATATATATAATATATAATGATATTATATATAAATATATATGTATATATATATATATATATATTATATATATATATATATAGTCTATCATATATCTATAAATATATATATATATATATTTATCTTTATATTTTCAGAAATGTGTAAATGTATCTAACATATATAAATTTACACATGTAGGGACACATACATCCGTACATATAGTTTTTACATTATATGTACACATATTCAACATACAGTATATGTATATATGCATATATATGCATAATTTATATATATATATATATATATATATATATATATATTAATATATTATATATATATGATTGTATGTATGTATATGTATCGTATATATATGTGGAAGGCATGGAAACTTTCTTGTTTACGTTGGCATGGATATGTTAAAATTATTATATCTATAATATAGTATATATATATATATATATATATATATATATATATATATATATAAATATATATAATTTATAGGAATCTATATATATATATATATAGATATATATATATAGATATATATTTATATATATACATATCTATATAATATTTGTATATATATTATATATATTATATATATATATATATATATATATATTATCTATATATCTACGTGTGTGTGTTGTGCTGTGTGGGTGTGTGTGTGTGTGTGTGTGTGTTGTGTGTGTGTGTGTAGTGTGTGTGATGGTTGTGTGTGTGTGTGTGTGTTTGGTTGTGTTTGTGTGTTGTGGGTGGTAAAAAATAAGTATCCCTCATTTCAATTACAACCATATGTTTTTTTTTATTACTATTTATGTGTAAATATCTATATATTATATATATATATATTATTATATATATATATATAATATATAATTATTATTTATTATGTGTGGTTGTGTGGGTGTGCGTGTGTGTGTGTTTTTATATATATGTATTATATATTTAAACATAATTATAATATATACATCTATACATTTACTTACTTTATATATATGCTAATACACTTTTATCTATATATCTTCTATCTAATCTTATGTTTATATATATATGTTCTTATGTGTATATATTTATACATAAGTTATATGTTTATATAATTTTTGATTTATGGTTTCTGTGAACACATATTTTATGTGTGAAAATGGTATGTATTAAATATATATATATATATATATATATATTATATATATATAATATATATAATATATTATATATACATATATATATCTTTACTTATATAAACATAAAGGATATACTATATATATAATATATATATATATATATATATATAGAATATTATATACTATATATATAGAGATGGAGAGAGAGCCGAGTCTGATGAGAGAGATGAGAATGTACAGGATGTCGTGGACCGAGAGGAAGAGGCGAGCGCGGAGGGGAGAGGAGAGAAGAAGCGAGAGAGAGACGTGAGAGAGAGATAGGTAGACAGACTCGTATATTTATAATATATTTATGTTGAGGTAGAATATATTAGATTATTATTTATATACAATGTAATATGATACATATATTAGGTATATTGAAGTTTATATAATTATGTAATTTTTATCTACATATATATATATATATAGATAGTTATATATATTATATATAGATATATATATATATATATGATATATATATGAATATATAGATCTGTAAATCTTTTATTTTATATAAGAAAATATGGTTTAATCTGTCCATAGAGGATATGTATATATATAGACATATAATATATATATATATAGAATATATATATATATAATATAGATATATATATATATTATATATATATATATATGATTCTATATATGAATTATTATATATGTATAGTTATTTATATTCATTTTATTTAAAAAAACACTTTTTATGTATAGTTTGTATATATGCATACATATATATATATACTTATATATAGATATATATATAGATATATAATATTATATATATATATATACTATATATATGTTTATAATGTGATATTATAGTTATGTATCTGTGTTTAAGATTTTAATTTTTAGCATTGTTGTTTAAAACAGTCTGTTATTTTGGTTTTCTATTTTCCTTTCACAGGGTGATGAGAGTTTCCTCGGCGACGGCATGCCTTCGCCTCCCATTCACGGGGGTAAGTAAAAAATAGTCGGACACGGGAATATCCGCGTCAAAGAAGAGCTCAGCACGTAAGATGTCACCGAAGATTACATGCCTGAGAAATAAAGAGAACCACCTTGATTATGGAGAATGAACCGAGAAATAAGAACATGAAAAGTGTGTAACAAGAATGTAATACGTGAAAATCTTCTCCTTCATAATCCTCTTGATCCTTCAGATATGAATCATATGCAAAAAAATAATACTCATTGTAAACTTGGTTCAGCAGCACAGACGCTAAGGCTATGTCAAAAGTTCCCTTTTGGGGTTTTGGTTCGTAATGTTGTGGTTTGTGTTTAAGGACTGTGGAAGACGTGTTTCATCAGATGAGTTCAGTGATTGTGTATGAGGAAAGACCTGGAGCTGAAGGAGGATAACTTATACAACTTAAAATTGGGAACCACAAGGAAATGTTTTGCATGTCAGGTGTCGTGGCAAGGAATGTCTAAATGAGAGGTCACACCATGATTCACATGAGAGTCCACACAAAGAGAAGAAGCCATACAACTTTGATATTTGCAATAAGACATCCCATCCAAAAAGTGATCTTGAAAGGCCACGAGAGCTGCGGAGATTTGCATAACAATACATTCTCATGGAAAACGAATCTGTTGATTGAGGCACATGAAAGACACAATACAAAGGAGAAGCCATACAGATGTGGGAGATTTGCAAAATAAGGCCTTCTCTGAAGAGAGGGTTAACCTAGTTAGTAGCGAACATAGAAGGTACACAACAAGGAGAAAACAATACTGCTGCTGAGATTTGCAACACGGCGCCTTCTCATATAAAGGTTTAGTCTAGAGTATTCATAGGAGAATGGCATAGAAAGGAGAAGACTACAGCTGGAAATTTGCAATAAGGCTTCTATTTGGAAAAGACATGTATAAGGCATATGAGAGTGGCAACAAAAGAGAAAACCATACAGCTGTGAGATTTGAATAAAAACCTTTCCTCAAAAAAACTCTGTTCTAGTAAAACCCACATGAGAGTTACACACCAATAAGAGAAGCATAAGCTGTGAGATTTGCAATAAGGACTTACATACAGAGGTGCGTCAAGTAAGCCACATGAGACTTAGACACAGGAGAAACCATTATAGCTGTGAAGATTTCGCAATAAACACTTCTTCAAATATAATCTAACCAAATACAACATATATGAGAGACATACGAAGGGGAGAAACCATACCAGCTGTGAGTTTGGCAATATAAGGGTGTCTCAGAGAAATCTAAATTAGTGAGAATAATAAGAGAATACAAAAGAGAAGCCCATACTGCTGTGAGATTTGTAATAAAGCCTTTGCTTTTTGAAAGTTAATTTAGTAAAGCAACATGAGACAGTACCATACAAAGGATAAGTCATGAGCCAGATGCATCTTACATATTAAAAGTTAATCTTTTTTCTGAGTTGTATTGTATATGTTATTGCTTAATATGTAGTTTGTCAAGTTTTTGAACAAGTTTTAGTTTTTATGACATTGTGTTTAGTTCCATAAACTAAACATGCACAATGCAATGCTGTCACTGCCTCAGGAGGAATGATTAGGAAAGATGGCCACGAATGTTCCACAGTGTTCAAAGAGATGCTCCTTCCCTTCATTAAAAAAGTCATAGATACGGAAGTCACACACACACACAACAAATATATATATACATCTATATATATATATATCTATATTCTATATATCTATATAATATTATATATATATATATAATAATTTATTTGTATTTATTATATATATACATACATACATATACATATATACATATACTAAATTGTTACACTCAATTATGTCCCAAATTTCTGTTCTCCTTAATTTCCTCTCCCTTTTTTTGTTTAGTTATGTTCTCAGTATTTTCCATCATGATTACTCTCATTGTTAGTATTAATTACCCTTTTAGTATTATTCGTTATCATTTATAACATAAAATTATTTCATTATGTAAGCTGTATTTTTCTCTCCCTGAACCACAAGCAATAAGCCATTTGACATCATGCTTTCGGTCTCTGTGCTGGTGTAGGTCTGCGAGGAACAAGAAGGACATCCAGGCTGTATTCCTTTAATATGTCTTGTGTGTGTCTAATATGATAAAAGTTCAAACCGTATGTTAATGTATGCTTAAACCATGTTTGCTATTTATGAGCACATGTTGGGAGGCTGCCTGAAAAATCCTAATTAGTTTTATTAGTCGTTAGGCCGGGGGTCCCAGCTTTCGTGTTCATCTGTACCCCTTGGGCAGTTTTATTATAGAATTCTTTGTACCTTAAAAATTTAAAGAGAGAGAGGAAAAAAGTTATATTGCTTTTTTAAAATAATAATTTATGATGAACTTTGTGTAGACTGCATTAGAATCTTAGATTATAATGCAGTTCTACACAATGTTCACAATAAAATTATCTTAAAAAATCAATATAATTTTTTTTTCGTCTCTTTAATTTTTTTAAGGTACAAAAAATCTATTAAAACGGACAAAGGGGTACCACATATGAACACGGAAGGGACGAGGAACCACCGGCCCTAACGACTAAATAAAACTAATAGATTTTTCAGCAGCTTCCAATCATAGTGCTCATAAATAGCAAACGGTTTAAGCATGCATCAACATACGGGGTTTCCCTTTTATGCATATATAGGGACCACACACACAGACATATATACAAGGACATAACAGCTGGATGTCTTCTGTGTTCCTATCAGGGACTAACACAAGGCACAGAGCCCCCTTCCCTCCTCTCCCTCGAAAGCATGATGTCAATAGGCTTATGCTTGGTGGGTTCCGGGAGAGAAAAAATTACACATAAATAATGAATTAATTTATGTTAAATGATAAACAATAATACTTAAAAAGGGTAATTATACTAACAATGAGAGTAATCATGATGGAAAATACTGAAACATAAACTACTAAACAAAAAAGGGGAAGAGAATTAAGGAGAAAAATTTGGGGACATAATTGAGGTTTTGTACATTTTAGTTAATATGTATATATATATTATATAATAATATAATATAATCTATATATATATATATAATATATATATATATATATATATATATATATCTGTGTGGTGTGTTTATGTGTGTATGTATGTCGTGTCGCTGTGTGTCGGGTTGAGTGTGTGGTGTGTGAGAGCGAGAGAGCAGAGATGTAGCTATGCAATGAGAATGGATAGTTCAATGCAACAATGGATTTAATGCACTTTGCATATTATTCTGAATTATTAAATTACAGATGTATTGCTAAAGACATAATCTAATTGTGGTATATCTATTCATTTATACTCTACTTATATAAAGATGCTAACAATTAGTCATAGTGATTCTTTCTTATTGCATGAGAAAGTACGATTGCCGTAATGAATATATTTCATGCATATTACACAGATAAACAGATACACAGAGATGATGGATATAGATACACAGATGTCGATGAGGATATATGTGTGCGGTTGTGCATGTCAAACCGTAATATATCAAAATTATCTCCTGAACCACTTACACTTCGTAAAAAAAATTATAAAAAAAAGAAAAAAAAAAAAAATACATACTACTTTATATAAAATAGAAGAAAAGTCAGAACACTCATGTAATAATAAATCAGCCAACGACACTTCCATATCTATGACATTTTTTAATGAAGGGAGGAAAGGGAGGAGCATCTTTTTGAACATATGACATTCGTGGAGCCAACCTTTCTAACACCACTGGTCAGTGACAGCATTGCATGTAGATTAAAAAAAAAAAAAAGTCTAGGAGACTAAACTACAAATCCTAATGACTAAAACCTTGATTCAAACCTGACAAAACGACACATTCAAGAATAACATATATATATACGAAACATAAATCAGAAAAAGATAACTTTTCATACCTAAGATGCATTTGCTTATGGCCTTATCCTTTGTATGTAACTCTCATGTGCCTTTACTAAATTACCTTTCAAAGCAAAAAGGCCCTTATTACAATCTCACAGAAGTTAGGGTTCTTTTTGTATGTAATCTTATATGTCTCACCTAGAAATAGATTTCCTAGGAGGAAAAAGAAAACCCCTTATTGCAAAACTGCAGCTGTATGGTTTCTACTTCGTATGTTCATCTCTTATATGTTGTAATTGGTTAGATATATTTGAGAAGTGTTTATTGCAAATCTACAGATAATGGTTTCTCCCTGTGTATGAAAAGTCTCATGTGGCTTAATTGACCACCTCTGTTATGATAAGGCTTATCGCAAATCTCAAGCTGTTAAGGCTTTCTTTGGTGTGTAATCTCATAGTGGGTTCACTCTTTAGAACAGATTTTTTTGAGGAAGTTTTTATTGCAAATCTCACAGCTGTATAGTTTCCTCTAAATATATATTTTTTATTTAAAATATTATTTTTTATAATAAATTTCCATAATATTATATATATAAATATTAATATTATATATAATATTATAATAATATATATTATATATATTATTATATATATTTAATTATAACTTTATATTATATATATATATAATTAAAAATTATATATATTATATAAATATATATAATATTATATATATTTTTATATATATATATAAAATATATATATATATATCTATATATATATATATATATTATTATATATTATTACATTTTAAAATTTATATTATATTATATATATATCTTAAAAATATATATATATTTTAAAATCACAACAAACAAAAATAATTATATAATATAATAAATAAATTTTATAAAATATAAAATATAAAATATATATTATATTTATTATATAATATAATATTATATAATATATATATAATTATATATATATAATATATAAAATATAGTAATATATATTTAAATATTTTATAATTTTTAAAAATATTATAAAATATATATATATATATGTATATAATATATATATTTAATATTATATCTTTCCCCTTAGGATTTTTTACAATATTTATATATCCTTATTATATTATATAATCTATAATATATTATAAATATATTCTATATATTTTATCTTTATTTTATTTTTATTTTTTTATTATTTTTCTATAATTATTATTAATAAAACTTTTTAATTATATATATTTTCTATATTTATCTTATTAATTTATATTATTTTTAAAATATTTATTATTTTTTTATTTTATGTGTGTTTTTTAGGGAATTCTTATACTTCCCCTTTTCTATTTCTTTTTTGTGTGTTTTGTGTCTTCCCGGTTCTTTTTTAAAATTTTTTATTTTTATTATTTTTGTTTTTTGTGTTTTTTATTATTTTTTTTTTATTTATAAAATTTTATATATATATATATTAGACACAACCTCCATCTCTTTTTTATATATATATATTTTTATATATTTTAATATATTATATATTATTTATATATTTATTTTTTTTTTTTATGTGTGGGGGTTTTTCTCTGTTTAAATTTTTTATTTTGTAGATTCATAGGGATGGGTATCCATTTATATATTAAAATTATATAATAATATATTAATTTTTTTATTATATTTCTTTCTATTATATTTATATATATATTTATTTATATTATATATTAAATTTATATAATATGTATTATACATACTCATCTAATGAAGGGGCCAACCCCCGACGGGGGCGTATGGCCGCCCCAAACCCTTCGCTTCAGCCACGAGGATCCCTCGAGGAAAGTCCCTAGGCAGGCCCAGGCCCTCTCTAATTCCCGCACAATCTCGCGACCTCCCCAACCCCTGATCACCGGGGTCGTCCCACAGGTCTCCCCACCCGGGTTGTCCGCAGAGAGACAACCTGAGGGGCAGGGTCGTCCACGGGAAAACGAGCAGGGGGCCATATAGCCTGGTTGGGATCCCGGATTATGCAAAAAAGGCCCATCTCCGTTTAAACCTCGGTTGGGGACATGGTCCTCCCAAACTTACCTCTGATTGGCAAAGGACTTTTTTACAAAAGGCCCAAGATAGACCCCAAGCATGGATAGCGCCGGTTTCGTTTCCATAGAGCAAAACTTCAGTATCAAGGCCTTGAAGACCGCACTTGGTCCTTCTGCATAGGTAACGACGTCTCCAAATGCTCTTGTTATCGAGTTCATGGCTCCTTTTGCCAGCCCAAATCCGTCTACTGACTTTTTGGTCTGACACCCCAAGATTGGACTAACTCCCAAAGGTTTTAAAAACTCTCTGTACTTAAAATTTGATTTGCCTATGTTTTCCACACGATTTGGCTAGTGCTCTTCCATTATCAAATCCATATGGTGTTGAAAGTGTTGGGGGCAAAGGGCACGCCTTTGCCTCCCCCCTGAATTAACAGGGAAAAAAGTTCGACAGACCCCCCCCACACTTTACAGCCTTTTCATACCAGTATAGAGGGTTGCTATCAGACAAAAATCGTTCGGAAATTCCCCGACCTCAGGTCTCCCATAGCGCTTCCCCCATGCACCGATCAAACGCCTTCTTGAGGTCGTGTAGGCTCGACAACCCCCGCCAACTCCGACGGTGTTCCACAAATTTCTCGAAACGCTATAACGGTCTATTGTGGGCTTTCCAGGAGTAAAACCAACTGCTCCAGTCTCTGTTTCTTCATAGGTGGTTGCGTTTGTTTTTTGGGGGAGAACTTCCCGGTAGCTGAGCAAATTCCCCGGTAGTTGCTACAATCCCAAGAACCCTTTTCCCCTTCCCGAAAAGGGGTACCAGCCCCTCGCGGTCGGGGGAATGGGTACCAACTGCCAGATGGCGATGATAGATAGATGAAGTAACTACATATTAGAGGTAATTATATCAATATAAAAAATTATATGACTATTAACATATATATTGTTACGTTAAATAATACATTTAAAATTTTTTAGATGTATATATTATGTAATAAAATATATAACATGTTTTATAATATTATATAATTATTAAAATTTTATATTTTTTATATATAATATATATATTTATTATATGATATTTATATATATTTTTCTTTTTTTGGGTTCATTGTATGGAAAAGTCATTTCAGAAAATAATCCCAGCTTGAGACCATCGTATTAGGGGACGTTTTTTTGATTTTAAAAAACTTAAAAATGTTATTTTATGTATATAAAAACTATAATAAATACATTAAATGTAAATTCCCACACACACACACCCACACCAACACACACACACACCACAAATATATATATAAATATTATTATATTAAATATTAAATATTATTTATCAAAAATTTTTAATGCAACAATGTAATATATAATACATATATTTTTTATACAACCAAAAAAGTTGCTATTTTTATTAAACTATAGAGAGGTTCAAAATTATCGGAACCCTTTCAAATAAAAACTCCCCTTTTCTAGCTTTCCCCTTCGCGGAAGGGAGTCAAGGCGCATAGTTTTTTTAAGCAAAACCAACTAATGTTCAATTAATAACAAACAAAAATGCCAATAAATGAAATTTTTAGAAATTTTTTTTTTTATTTCTGACTTCTTTAAGACTTTTAAAGGGCATGACCAAATTCATTTCGTATTTACTATTTACACTCTGGGTATTTGTAATTCACCGAAGAAAGATGACTATAATCTAAATAATTTTAATTAATTCAATGCTATTTTTTTTTCCAACTAATATTTGGGCCCAAAGGAAAAAAAACTTAAAACCCTATCCACCTGGAGAGAGTGGGCGAGACGAGGGGGGAGACGGGACCGCAAACGCGCAGACGCGGGGACTCTCCTGAAGAAACGTTCGGGGCAGAAAGCGTAAAGGGCCCCTGTTTTTAATGAGTAGAAAACCATTTTGTCGAATATTACGTTTTCTGTAAACATAAGGCGCGAACAAAAGGTCGCTGGCCATTTACTGTGTATTAGACCCACAAATAAGGACAGTAGGAGAGCTCGGAAATCATAATTTGCGTTGAGTGCAAATAAATTACTGTAGAGATTTGATATTGTTGTAATATTAATTTTTTGTTATACTCCTGAATATTATATATAATATATTATATATATATATATATATATACATATATATATATATACAAATTTATAACACATATTTACATATATATACATATACGTATGCATATATATACACATATATACATATATGTCCACATATACATATACATGATATATATATATTATATATATATATATATATATAAAAGTATATATATATATATATCTATAGATTTATAATATATGATACATACACACACACACAGAACACACACACAGCACACACGATCACACAACACCAAAGGCACACACACACACATCCTATATTATATATAGATATATATATATATATATATTATATATAATATATAATATTATTATATATATATATACAATGTATATAATATATATTTATATTTATGTAACTCCTATTTTCAGATACAGTTAATGTATTTATTGCAGGTATTGCATATATTATATATATAGCAAATATTATATATAATATTTATATAGTATATAATATATCAATATATAATATATATATATATATATAATATTATTAATATATATATATATATAGTTATATATATATTTATGTTTTTGTGTGTTTTTGTGTGTGTGTGTGTGTGTGGTGTGTGTGTGTGTGTGTGTATTTGTATATATTGGAGCTTCATAATAATCAATAACCAAAATAAGAATAGTATAAAGAATAATAAATGAGAATTGAAGTAATAACAAATAATAACAAAAATAAATAATACTAATAATGATAATAATATAAATAATAATAATAAATATATATATATAATATATATATATATAATATATATATAGAATATATATATATATATATGTGTGTTGTGGTGTGTGTGTGTTGTGTGTGTGTGTGTGTGTGTGTGTGTGTGTGTGTGTGTGTATTTACATCTATTTATTATAAACTATACATATTATCTATATGTGTATATGAATATATATATCATATATATATATATATCTATATATATTATACTTACTATTATATATAGATATATATATATATATATATATATATATCGGCACAAAGAGAAAAACTCGTCAGTGTGCCTCTTTGTCTGGTCTCATGCAGATGAGGAGCTTTGTTTTGAATCTGATGTAGCATTTCTCAGATCAAACAGAGCTTGTACGGCAGTGTGCTCCTATAAAAGTGAGTCATGAGAGTCCACCAAAATTCGCCAACAGTGCGTTAACTGAGCCTAGCAAAATTTCAATGGTCGACCAGGTGTGGTACATACAAGAGTGGGTTGTGGATCACCACTTTTGGCTGGGGTGGCTCCAAGCGTCCAACATTTCTGACATTGAACGTGGAAAGGTGTCTATATGTTTTGGACGGGTCAGGACATCCACCAATATAAACTTACCTGGGGTAGGTCCTGTCTACTGAAGCTAATCTTGGCATATTGGAGTAGTATTTAACGTTGCGTCTGGATGGAACAGTGAGCACTGGACTGCTACTAATTCATAGTCGAACAAAGCAGTGAGTAGCAGAAGTCATTTTCTGACCGCTCCTTGTCATAGACAGAGGGTTTAAACAAATTCGTAGAGATGGAAGCAGTTATATAATAGATGAGGTAGCGGGGGGAGGAAGTTATGTGTGAGTTGGCATACTGTTTTGGATGGACAGTAAAGGATCCGAGTATAATAATTGGGGTTGTGTAGACAACGACAGAAGACTGTGCATGCATTGAGTGTATATGTTGAAAGGAGAGGAAGTGGTGTATTCTGAGATTTGAGTAAATGACCCGTGTGGATGAAGGTTTGGAATGGATAGAGTCGACAGCAAACATCTAGGGAGGGGCAGGGGGCATTTAGTTCAGCGGTTGTAGGTGTGGGTCAAAGAGAGGAAGGGTCTGAAACGATTAATCAAATTTAGATTAGGCTAGTTTATAAAGAGCAAGCCCTTATGCATGGTGAGCCTGAAACAAATGGGAAGAGAAAACGGTTTTACCTTTCAGGTTCCCATAGGGTAAGACTAGGGCAATTAACCAAAGGAATACCGTGCCCATACCCGCCGAGGCCATTCATAACTACCAAAACCCGCCTTCATCTTTTCAGCACGGCTCCTCACACCTTAAAGAAGAGGAAGAAGGGAATGAGAGAAAGAGAAAGGAAAAGGAAAGGTGAATAAGTCAAGACCATGCATCTTTAGCTGAGACCTGATGTCAATGGTAGTGGGATCCCCTACATTGAGTGCCGATTCCTCCCATCTTCAAAGCCCTGCGGCCCCCCCCCCCCTCCGCCCATCATCACCACCAACGACACAACGAGGCAAGGCATTAGTGGGGTCCGTGAAAGGAAGATGTTTGGGATTGTACAAGGCTGTCCGCAGTGTAAGGTAGAGATCAGGAGAGGAGAACACAGGGAGTTTAAGGGTAATTAATCACAGTTTTCTGGGAGACTGTCAGTATGGATATAATCCACGTAAGGGGATGCTGTGACAAAGGGGTCACATCCACGAGAGTATATGGGGAATTAGGAAAGATGCAGCTTGAGGCAGAGGGAATGGGAATGTTGGGAGGAAAGGGTGTGGGGGGAAACATAGTAAGAGGAGGAATAATGTTGCAGTTACGTTGAGTGTAGACGGAGATGGGAGTAGAAAGAATGGCGGTTGGATGAATGCATAGACCATGTTACCTTGGTCTGTTTTAGATGGTTTGAATGTCTCTGAGAGTTTCTGCAGTGGAGTCGATGGGGAGGTCTGAGAAACTAAGGATTTCTTGTAGGGGGAGATATGGCAGCAAAGGAGAGTTGATAGAGATGGTGAAGGTAAAAAATGGATGGCAGTTAGCTTGTCTTGTAGTTGGGCAAGGGGTAAAAGAGACGAAGGTACCGGGGAAGTATGCCTGGGTGTCTAGAATGTTGGAGACAGAGGCATCTGATTTGGAATGGGCAAAAAAAAAAAAAAAAATACTAGAGATGTAGTAGTAGAAGCGCGGGGGGTTAGGAGAGATTTTTTGGGGAAGATGTAGAACACCATCATGGGAAAAAAGGGAGGGGACGAGCAATTACTGAGCAGAGAGTGCGAAACTTCATCAACTGTGCTTCCTGTCTTTGCTTCGTGTAAAGTGAGGCCAGGTTTTGAATCTTGAGACTTTGCCCTCAGATTCAAACTTGTTAGGTAGGCAGGCCCTATAAAATACATTCTGAGGCCGCCAACCAACTGGCATACATGTTGCTGTGCAAGCGTTTGATAGATTATGAACCAGGTTTGGCACAGAGAAGGGCGCACCAATCTTGATGGGGGGTGGGAGGTTGATATCCTCCACCATTGTAAACCATTAAATGGGAGTCCATGTAGATGGTAAGTAATTATGTCAATATGGAAGTGGCAGGTGAGTGAGTATTCTCCCCAATTCTGACCAAAATTACTTTCGTAGACGGGGCAATTTATTTGGGGAGATGGAGACAGTTCCAATGAAAGTGTTGAGAGAGGGATGATGTTAGGCATCATCGGTGATCCAATTAAGTTCAGGGTTTGATAATGCTATAGTTTTCTGATGTAAAGTTGTTGAGTAAACGTTGTTGCCTATTTTCCTTCTTTTTTTGATGCATTCCTGAGAAGAAAGTGTTGTCATAATAAGAGCTGAGTGGGGGGGATTACGAATATAAGATGTTTTTTAGAGGAGGAGGCGGTAGGCCGGACAGGGATGTGTGGAAGATGGGTAGTGTTTAGTGAGGCGTACTGCGGAGTAGTGGACAGTAAAGGTTGCCGAGTGAAATAATGGAGAACGGTGGTAGTTTAATCGCAGTTGTGGGTGTGGAAGAGATAAAGTAGTGGATGGCTCGGGGAGGAGAATGTCCTCCTGGAGACTGAGTGTTGACCTGGAGTATGATTTGGCTGGGCAATGTGGTAGTAGGTCTGAGGAGGGGTAGCTGTGTGTTCGCGGAGTTGTGGTCAAAGGATAGCCTAGGATCGGTAACCAGAATGGAAATCAATGGGGCTATCTGATAAGAAAGTAAGCCCTAAATAGCACTATTATGATAACAAGGTCTTTATTACTGGGGTCATGCTAAGCCTGAGGATATGTTGGGATAGAACATAATTCACAACTTTCATCGTCCCCTTGAGTGGACCAAGGGCTAAACAACTAGAATACCGTGCCCACGGCTCCCCTTAGGGCCGTCATGAATGGCCTGCACAAAGTCCCGCCTTTTTCAATACCTTTCAACTCGGTTCTCACACCTTAGTAAATGGACAGGGAAGAGGTCTTGAGGAGATAAACAACGCAAAGGGGAAGGTAAAAAGATTGCAAAATTAATGAGTCGAGGCTGAGGCATAGGGTCTCAGGCTTCCGATCTTCTAGTCTCCCATTGGCAAAACAGCATAGGTATTGGGGCAAACATCATGAGGGATAATCTTGCAATATTGGTGGAGGACTTACGGCAGCCTCTAGAGGCAAAATGAATATTGTACTGATACTACTTACTGCATTCATAGGTCCACACGAGGCAGGTATTCTCTAACAATAATTGCCGTAGACAGGCAGGTTTGTTAGGGATATGAGACAGTTTTAATTACAAGTACTTGAGCAAGAGATTACGCTGGGCAGGACATGGGTTACCAGTGAAGTGAGTTTAGGGTTTGATAATTCATTAACTTAGGGATTCCAACGTAACGATGCAAACGGGAACAATCAGGGCGCTGCACAAAGAAACTTTTGGTCCTACTTGTCTTTGGCAGACATTGCGGGAGAGAAAAGCATTCGCCGTGGAATGCGGCTGTAAAATCGATCCCTTTTGTCTGGACTAAACGGGATACCGCCCCACATCAATAACGGCATAGGACGGTATAGCTAATATTCTCATTATTTTAGCACTGTATTTGTAAGCTTTTGTTTGTGAGTCGAATACTGTATAAAAAGTTTTCTACACATACAAACTTTTAGTGCTACTCCTATCATTGAATATGCTGAGTTGAAAGGTACCATCAGATTTATAAGCTATGAATTACAAACAGAATAGACTCATTTGGCGATTTTGCGTCATTCCCTTCACTGTGGCATGAATGTCCGTGAAGTTGGTTACTGGAAAGACGCTGGCTCCATTTAAGAAGCCGATTCCATTCTCAGCATCATATTCCCTGGCGCCGGACCTGCGAGACAAAGGTTGTATCACTGATAAAACTGACACAAATAACAGAGTTTACATATTTTTATTTCCCATTGCTCCATGGAAGTTGTAGACTACCTAGATAGATGACTGGAAGTCTTTGCAGAGAAACAAAAAAATATTACATCTGGACAACTAAATCAAATGGCACACATGGACACGTTGGAAATGGCAAAAAAAAAACAAAAAAAAAAAAAAGGATAAAACTAATAAAAATAAATAAATAAATAGGTAAAAATGAAATAAAATAACGCGCTTCTCTATAGAAAATTAGAAATAATTTTGCCCCATAGGAAGCACGGAGTCTTGATTATCGCACACCACTTGTTTGGGTGCGCCCAGGCCTTCAAGCCGCAACCTTGGCAGAGCGGCCGTTTACATAAGACTAAGTTGCCATTCTTTCATCTTTCCAAGCATGGACTTCACACCCTATGAAGTGGACAGAATATGTGGATGATGAAGAGAAGGAAAGGAAGTGTGAGAAGGAAAGACCCATGAATGACTAAAAGGAAATAGAAAAAGTAGAGAAATGACCATAGCAAAATTACTTGATACTAGGTGGTTGTGATGTGCAAGGTAGTGGCTAGATCCTACTACCACTTAGAGACCCAGTCTCTTCCGTCCCTAGCTTCTCTACGACAACAAGCAAGGGGTTTGGGAGGGTTTTGGTCCCGTTATAACAGGTTAAGCAACGGATCCAAGGGGTTAAGATTCTAATGCAGTCTACACAATTGTTCACAATAAATTATTTTATAAAAATCTTATATTGTTTTCTCCTCTCGTCTTTAATTTTTTAAACTACAAAAATCTATAATAAAAACTGCCAGGTGTTACACATGAACACGAAGGCTGGGCACACCCGGCCTAAACGACCCTATAAAACTAATGATTTTTTCAGCAGCTTCCAATCAGGTGCTCACTGAAATAGCAAACTGGTTTTAAGAGCATGCATCAACATACGGGGTTCCCCCTTTTTAGCTATATAGACACACACACGACATAAAACAAGGACATAAAGCTGGATGTCTTCTGTGTTCCTTAACTAACAAAAAGGCAAAGAGACGAAAGCATGATTCAATAGGCTTATTTTGTGGTTTCCCGGGAGAGAAAAATACACTAAATAATGAATAATTTATGTTAAATGAAAACAATAATACTAAAAAAAGGGAATTATACAACAAGAGAGTAATCATGATGGAAATATGAAACATAAACTAAAAAAAAAAGGAGAGGAAATTAAGGAAAAATTTGGGACATATGAGTTGACATTTAGAATTGATATCTATTATAAATTAAATATAATTATTAATATATATATATATTATATATATTATATATATATTGTGTGGGTTTTATGTGTGTATGTGTGTGGGTGTGGTAGTGTGTGTGGTGAAGAAGAGAGAGAGATGTTAGCTATGCAATGAGAATGATAGTCAATGCAACAATGGATTTAATGCACTTTGCATATATCTGAATTTTAAATTACAGATTATTCTAAAGACACATCAATGTGGTATATATAATTCATTATACTTCTTTAAAGATGCTAACAATAAGTCAAGTGATCTTTCTTATGCATGAGAAAGGTACGATTGCCGTATGAATAATATTCATGCATAATACAAATAAATAATGATAATAGTACAAGGTAATTATGTGTGCGTTGTGCATGTCAAACTCGTATATATAAAAATATCTCTGAACACTACATTGAAAAAAAAAAAAAAATAAATACTACTTTATATAAAATAGAAAGAAGTCAGAACATCATGTATAATAATCAGCCATACGAACTTCCATATCTATGACTTTTTTTAATGAGGGGAGGAGAGCTTTTGAACATATGACATTCGTGGCCAACTTTCTAATCACCCTGGTCAGTGACAGCATTGCATGTAATAAAAAAGTTCATGGAGACTAAACACAAATCCTAAGACTAAAACTTGATCAAACTTGACAAAACTACAATTAAGAATAACATATACACATACAAATCAAAAAGAAATAACTTTCATACTAGATGCATTTGGCTTATGCTTATCCTTTGTATGTACTCTCATGTGCTTACTAAATTACCTTTCAAAGCAAAGGCCTTATTACAAATCTCACAGCAGTATGGCTTCTCTTTTGTATGTACTCTTATATGTCTCACTAAACTAGATTTCTGTGAGAAACCCTTATTGCAAAACTCACAGCTGTATGGTTTCTCCTTCGTATGTACTCTCATATGTTGTATTTGGTTAGATATATTTGAGAAGTGTTTATTGCAAATCTCACAGCTATATGGTTTCTCCTGTGTATGAAGTCTCATGTGGCTTACTTGACCACATCTGTATGAGAAGGCCTTATTGCAAATCTCACAGCTGTATGGCTTCTCTTTGGTGTTACTCTCATGTGGGTTACTAGAAAACCAGAATTTTTTGTGGAAGGGGAAGGGGTTTTTTATTTGCCCAAAATCTCGACAGCTGTAATGGGTTTCTTCTTTTTGTATTGCCACTCTCATATTTGCCTTTACTAACATTTGCTTTTCAAAAATAGGAAAAGGGGCCTTATTGCAAAAAAAATTTCCAACAGGCGTAATTGGTTTCTTCCTCCCCTTTCCTTATTTGCCTTTCCATATTGGAAAAATCCCCTCTAAGGGGGACTTTTTACCTTTATATTTTGAGAAAGGGGGCCTTGTTTTGCAAAAAAAAAAATCTCACAGGGGGCCCCTAGGTTCTTCCTTGGGGTGCCCCACTCTAATGTGGGCCGGCTTTTTTTTTTTACTTAAAGGGGGTACCCTATCTCAGGGAGGAAGGGCCTTATTGCAAAAAAAAATTCTCAATAGCTGTATGCTTCCTTCCCTTTGGATTTGTGTCCTCATGTTAACCCTTCAAACAAGATTCTTTTTTTACATGGAGAATGGCATTGATTGCAAAATCTTCGCAAAGCGGCTTCTCGTTTTTTTTGCCCTTTCAAAAGATCCCACTTTGGATGGGGGGGAATGTTCTTAATTTTGGCAAAAATATC